>NC_059221.1:37346406-37353906 GCF_020615455.1 Coregonus clupeaformis
AGAGGAACAGGACTTACTTGGCACCTGACCCTCGGAGAAGAACAGGACTTACTTGGTATGACACTCAGAGAAGAACAGGACTTACTTGGTATGACCCTCGGAGAGAAACAGGACTTACTTGGTATGACCCTCGGAGAGGAACAGGACTTACTTGGTATGACACTCGGAGAGGAACAGGACTTGCCTTGGTATGACACTCTGAGAGGAACAGGACTTACTTGGTATGACCCTCGGAGAGAACAGGACTTACTTGGTATGACACTCGGAGAGGAACAGGACTTACTTGGTATGACACTCGGAGAGGAACAGGACTTACTTGGTATGACACTCGGAGAGGGCCACTAGAGCACACAGGACGACAGCCCACTTCATCATGGGTGCTTCTGGTTCTTCTTGGATTCAGCGAGTGAAGTTAGAGTAGGAGAACCAAGTCCTTATATTCAGTTATCCTGTACACCAGGACCCAATCCACAGCGAGTAATGACCCAATCCATAGCCAATTGACCATGTCATGCCATGCCCTCCCTTAGCAAACAATATCACACAATGTGTACGTCCCAAAATGGCACACTATCAACAATATAGTGTACTACTTTTGAACAGGACCCATATGCCACTAGTCAAAAGTAGTGACTATATAGGGAATAGGGGTGCCGTTTGGAACACAGTGATATCTCAACTTCAGATAAGAAAAGTGTGAAATGGTTACAAACATAAAACGCCTGAGTAGCAAAAGTAAATATGCTTTGGAACAATGTTAATGAACAGTCATTGTCATTATCTAATCTTGGGAAATAGCTGATACAAGTCTGAGCCGCCATCACCCTTGTTTCGTAAATTGAAAAAAGAACATATTTGTTTACCATCAAAGAGTTGAAGAGACAAATTAACAAAAACCTAAACAATGGAATAATATTCCAAAGTGTGTTCCATGTTGTTTTTTTCACATGCAAATATAACTTCATTTTCTAAACATACTGTATCTGTAGGGGAGAGTGAAGGAAGTTGTGCCAATGGGTTGGTTGAGCCACAATTTCTTTCTAGGAAACCATACACAAAATGAATCCTGTGACCAAATATTTAGGAAGAGGTCATTATTTAATGGGGTCTGTGAAGGAAGAAACTACATGGCAAAAGTGGTAAGCAAGTAAGGTACAAAAAAATTTGATATGAACAAAGTGTTATGGGTTTCATGATGCTAAACCAGAGTACATACAGAGCCACTGCATTGTGTGAATTGTGAGCCTGTCTTGTGTTTGTCATCTGCTGCCATGGAAATATCACCTCAGCATGTTTCAGACATCTTTGGGTAATGGGTTCTATGGGCACTCTAACGCTGAGCAGCCCAAAGCATTCAGAGTACTTTAAGAAGCTTTGTAGGGACCACATCCTGCAGTACAATAGGCCATAGATTACAACCTACAGCGCCATAGATTACAACCTACAGCGCCATAGATTACAACCTACAGCGCCATAGATTACAACCTACAGCGCCTTAGATTACAACCTACAGCGCCATAGATTACAAACTACAGCGCCATAGATTACAACCTACAGCGCCATAGATTACAACCTACAGCGCCATAGATTACAACCTACAGCGCCATAGATTACAACCCAGCGCCATAGATTACAACCTACAGCGCCTTCAGAAAGTATTCACAACCCCTTGACCTTTTCCAACATTCTGTTGTGTTTCAGCCTGAATTTAAAATGGATTAAATTGAGATTTTGTGTCACTGATACACACACACAATACCCAATAATGTAAGTGGAATTTTGTTTTTTAGAAATGTTTACAAATTAATAAAAATGTATAGCTAAAATGTATTGAGTCAATAAGTATATTTTACATACGCTCTTATCCAGAGCGACTTACAGTTAGTGAGTGCATACATTTTTCATACTGGCCACCCCCGTGGGAATCGGAACACACAACCCTGGCATTGCAAAACACCGTGCTCTACCAACTGAGCTACACAGGGCCTAAGTATTCAACCCCTTTGTTATGGCAAGCCTAAATAAGTTCAGGAGTAACATTTTTGCTTAACAAGTCACATAATAAGTTGTATGGATTCACTCTGTGTGCAATAATAGTGGTTAACATGATTTTGAATGACTACTCCATCTCTGTACCCCACATATACAGTAAGGTCCCTCAGTCGAGGTCAGTCGAGTAGTGAATTTCAAGCACAGAGTCAAAGAGCAGAGAGGTTTTCCAATGCTTCACGAAGAAGGGCACCTATTGGTAGATAAAACAATTTAAAAAAAAAAGAAGCAGATACTGAATATTCCTTTGAGCATGGTGAAATTATTAATTAGACTTTGGATGGTGTATCAATACACCCAGTCACTACAAAAATACAGGCATCCTTCCTAACTCAGTTGCCGGAGTGGAAGGAAAGCACTCAGGGATTTCACCATGAGGCCAATGATGATTTTAAAACAGTTACAGAGTTTAATGGCTGTAATAGGAGAAAACTGAGGATGGATCAACAACATTGTAGTTATTCCACAATACTAACCTGCATGACAGTGTGAAATAAGGAAGCCTGTACAGAATAAAATATTCCAGAACATGTATCCTGTTTGCAATTGTGACGAGGTGGTGTTGAAGGAGTCAGGCGCAGGAGGGTAAATCACAGAATAACAGGCTTTAATCCGCAAAATACAAGTTTACGCAGAAATGCGTCAAACACACTCCAGGGCACAAAACAGGCGCACTGGAAAATACAAGGCACACAGGAAAATCTCAGGTCGATACACAGTACACGACCTCCACCGAGCTTCACTAACCTCCACAATAAACAATCACCAACACAGACAAGGAAGCAGAGGGAACACTTATACCATGACTAATAGCATAATAGTGCCCACAAAGCTCATCACTAAGCTAAGGATCCTGGGACAAAACACCTCCCTCTGCAACTGGATCCTGGACTTCCTGACGGGCCGCCCCCAGGTGGTAAGGGTAGGTAACAACGTGCTCAGTCCCTTCCTGTACTCCCTGTTCACCCATGACTGCATGGCCAGGCACGACTCCAACACCATCATTAAGTTTGCCGACGACACAACAGTGGTAGGCCTGATCACCGACAACGATGAGACAGCCTATAGGGAGGAGGTCAGAGACCTGGCCGTGTGGTGCCAGGATAACAACCTCTCCCTCAACGTGACCAAGACAAAGGAGATGATTGTGGACTACAGGAAAAAAAAAGAGGACTGAGCACGCCCCCATTCTCATCGACGGGGCTGTAGTGGAACAGGTTGAGAGCTTCAAGTTCCTTGGTGTCCACATCACCAACGAACTATCATGGTCCAAACACACCAAGACAGTCGTGAAGAGGGCACGACAAAGCCTATTCCCCCTCAGGAGACTGAAAAGATTTGGCATGGGTCCTCAGATCCTCAAAAAATTCTACAGCTGCACCATCGAGAGCATCCTGACTGGCTGCATCACCGCCTGGTATGGCAACTGTTTGGCCTCTGACCGCAAGGCACTACAGAGGGTAGTGCGTACGGCCCAGTACATCACTGGGGCCAAGCTTCCTGCCATCCAGGACCTCTATACCAGGCGGTGTCAGAGGAAGGCCCTCAAAATTGTCAAAGACACCAGCCACCCTAGTCATAGACTGTTCTCTCTGCTACCGCACGGCAAGCGGTACCGGAGTGCCAAGTCTAGGTCCAAAAGACAACAGCTTCTACCCCCAAGCCATAAGACTCCTGAACAGCTAATCACGGCTACCCAGATTTGATTTGATTTGATTTAATGAGGGAATAAGGACCAGGTGTGTGTGATTGAAGACAAGACAAATGGAGTGATGATAAATGGATCGGCAGTAGCTAGTAAGCCGGTGACGCCGAACGCCGAAACCTGCCCGAACAAGGAGGGGAGGCAGCCTCGGTGGAAGTCGTGACAGCAATAAGGCACTAAAGTAATACTGCAAGAAATGTGGCAAAGAAATGCATTTTCTGTCCTGATTACAAAGCGTTATGTTTGGGGCAAATCCAACACAACACATCACTGAGTACCACTCTTCATATTTTCAAGCATGGTGATGGCTGTATCATGTTATGGGTATGCTTGTCATCGGAAAGGACTAGGGAGTTTTTTAGGATAAAAATAAACGTAATAGAGCTAAGCATACGCAAAATTAGTGTTTTTATTTACATACAAAAACATTAGAATATTATAATTTTTCTTCCACTTGCAGATTATTGTGTGTAGATTGTTGACAAAAAAAATACAATTAAATCAATTTTAATCTCACTTTGCAACACAACAAAATGTGGAAAGAGTCAAGGGGTGTGAATACTTTCTGAAGGCACTGTAGTTTTAAGATTGTTTTAAACAGCAGTTGGGGTCTCTATAAGCTACAATAAGAGGTCCTAAACATAGCATGAAAGTGCATCCTTGTAGCTGTGTGGCAAGTTGAGCCAATGGCTAATCACTATACCCCATTCAAATGATGATCACATTTTGACAATTTTATGCATAATATGCATAGTATTTTGAAGACAACTATGTAGACTAGCTTGCCGTCGCCAAAGTTATTTAATAACAACATTCCACAAGAACATGGCGATCAATATATAAAGAAAAAAAGTTAAGGCTCTATTCAATCAAATCCGCTGTAGCCGACATCCGCATAGCGGTTGCTTTGGTGACGTTGGAGGCGGAAATGCGTTAGAGCTGTCAAATCCACAAGCAGCTCCTGACACTATACCTAAAGCGGACATTGCCATTGGCTGCACGGAGCATGAGATGTAATCTACACCTTGATTAGGCTGACAGAAATCCTCATTATTTTGTTGAATGATTTTCAATCTTAGTGTCAATATTTCTATAGGCCTATAGCCCTCAAATTGAACTCTGGATCTTGAAGCCAGTTCCACCGCTTTTTTCATCGATCCCCTCTAATCAAGGACTGATTCAGACCTGGAGCACCAGGTGTATGAACTTAATGATCTGGTAGAACAGATAACCAGCATAGTAAGAGTTGAATACCCCTGGCCTATAGCCTACACTTGGACAGGTGTGGCTTCCTGACAATGATCAAGCACAGCTGCTTACCGATTTGACAGATCCAAGCAGATACACCTCCAAATCATTAGCTATGTGAACTGAGGTCAAATTTGTTTTATATCGGATATTTGGTGGATATCCAGTTCTCTCGTCAATAGCTATTGAACCAAGCATGCCTTGACTATTAAATTGATATATTCTGAATCAGGGGAGGATGGACGAAAATCCACTGCTTTTTTTGAGGGGGGGTCGTTTAAATGTATTTATCTAGCTTTCAATCGTCAATAGCTCTTAGACAAAGCGTGGCATGACTATGAAAATGATATTCTGAATCGGGGAGGATGGACAAAAATCCTCTTATTTTGATTAAATGTAATTTATACAAACTTTTAAAAAGCTTTCAATCGTCAATAGCTCTTACACAAAGCGTGCCATGTCTATGAAAACAATATATTCTGAATCAGGGGAGGATGTTGACATTTAGATTGTCTTTTTTTAAGGTGGCTTTCCATCTTCAATAGCTCCTACACAAAGCGTGCCATGTCTATGAAAATGATACACTGAAATCTTATTATAAACATAAAAATAATAGTGTGGATTTTTCTCCTTCCACCCGATTCAGAAAATACCATCTTCATAGTCATGGCATGCTTTGTCATGGTTTTAATAGCTGTTGGTGACAGAAAACAGAATATCCACCAAATATCCAATATGAAACTAATTTCACCTTGGTGCTATTGCCTTAGTGCTAACCCTTAATGTCCCAGACAATACGTAGTATATTGACCGACCAAATATAACACAAAGTTATCTACAAGTCATTAATGAACAATTGGTCTGTAATCAGGCGTTGGTTATCAGTTCATTAAACAGAATGTCTGGCAGTGTGTAGAGGTAGTATCTGACAATAGATTTTAAAGATCACATTTTAACTTTTCTTTTTTACAATAACATAAAGATGACCTGCAGGACACAATTTGAACTCTTGAAAGGAGATCTACTGCTTCAGTATGGCACCCCCCACAATATAAATAAAATGCTAATGCAACTGGGAATATCTTTTATCTGAAAATATGAGTAGATATATTATTTCTAAATAATAGAGTTTACAGTGCTATGTACAGTTGAAGTCGGAAGTTTACATACACTTAGGTTGGAGTCATTAAAACTCGTTTTTCAACCACTCCACAAATTTCTTGTTAACAAACTATAGTTTTGGCAAGTCGGTTAGGACATCTACTTTGTGCATGACATGAGTAATTTTCCCAACAATTGTTTACAGACAGATTATTTCACTTATAATTCACTGTATCATAATTCCAGTGGGGCAGAAGTTTACGTACACTAAGTTGACTGTGCCTTTAAACAGCTTGGGAAATTCCAGAAAATGATGTCATGGCTTTAGAAGCTTCTGATAGGCTAATTGACATCATTTGAGTCAATTGGAGGTGTACCTGTGGATGTATTTCAAGGCCTACCTTCAAACTATGTGCCTCTTTGCTTGACATCATGGGAAAATCAAAAGAAATTAGCCAAGACCTCAGAAAAAAAATGGTAGACCTCCACAAGTCTGGTTCATCCTTGGGAGCAATTTCCAAACGCCTGAAGGTACCACGTTCATCTGTACAAACAATAGTACGCAAGTATAAACACCATGGGACCACGCAGCCGTCATACCGCTCAGGAAGGAGACGCGTTCTGTCTCCTAGAGATCAACGTACTTTGGTGCGAAAAGTGCAAATCAATCCCAGAACAACAGCAAAGGACCTTGTGAAGATGCTGGAGGAAACAGGTACAAAAGTATCTATATCCACAGTAAAACGAGTCCTATATCGACATAACCTGAAAGGCTGCTTAGCAAGGAGGAAGCCACTGCTCCAAAACCGCCATAAAAAAGACAGACTACGGTTTGCAACTGCACATGGGGACAAAGATCGTACTTTTTGGAGAAATGTCCTCTGGTCTGATGAAACAAAAATAGAACTGTTTGGCCATAATGACCATCGTTATGTTTGGAGGAAAAAGGTGGATGCTTGCAAGCCGAAGAACACCATCCCAACCGTGAAGCACGGAGATGGCAGCATCATGCTGTGGGGGTGCTTTGCTGCAGGAGGGACTGGTACACTTCACAAAATAGATGGCATCATGAGGAAGGAAAATTATGTGGATATATTGAAGCAACATCTCAAGACATCAGTCAGGAAGTTAATGCTTGGTCGCAAATGGGTCTTCCAAATGGACAATGACCCAAGCATACTTCCAACGTTGTGGCAAAATGGCTTAAGGACAACAAAGTCAAGGTATTGGAGTGGCCATCACAAAGCCCTGACCTCAATCCTATAGATAATTTGAGAGCAGAACTGAAAATGTGTGTGCGAGCAAGGAGGCCTACAAACCTGACTCAGTTACACCAGCTCTGTCAGGAGGAATGGGCCAAAATTCCCCCAACTTATTGTGGGAAGCTTGTGGAAGGC
>NC_059221.1:37358906-37406406 GCF_020615455.1 Coregonus clupeaformis
GTTCCCACATATGCTGTGAACTTGTTGGCTGCTTTTCCTTCACTCTGCCGTCCGACTTATCCCAAACCATCTCAATTGGGTTGAGGTCGGGGGATTGTGGAGGACAGGTCATCTGATGCAGCACTCCATCACTCTCCGTCTTGGTAAAATAGCCTCCGCTGGTGTGTTGGGTCATTGTCCTGTTGAAAAACAAATGATAGTCCCACTAAGCCCAAACCAGATGGGATGGCGTATCGCTGCAGAATGCTGTGGTAGCCATGCTGGTTAAGTGTGCTTTGAATTCTAAATCAATCACAGCCAGTGCCACCAGCAAAGCACCCCCACACCATCACACCACCTCCTCCATGCTTTACGGTGGGAACTACACATGTGGAGATCATCCGTTCACCCACACCGCGTCTCACATAGACACAGCGGTTGGAACCAAAAATCTCAAATTTGGACTCCAGACCAAAGTACAAATGTCCATTGCTCGTGTTTCTTTGCCCAAGCAGGTCTCTTCTTATTATTGGTGTCCTTTAGTAGTGGTTTCTTTGCAGCAATTCGACAATTAAGGCCTGATTCACACAGTCCCCTCTGAACAGTTGATGTTGAGATGTGTCTGTGACTTGAACTCTGTGAAGCATTTATTTGGGCTGCAATTTCTGAGGCTGGTAACTCTAATGAACTTATCCTCTGCAGCAGAGGTGTCTCTGGGTCTTCCATACCTGAGTGCCAGTTTCATCATAGCGCTTGATGGTTTTTGCGACTGCAAAGTTCTTGAAATGTTCCGTACTGACTGACCTTCATGTCTTAAAGTAATGATGGACTGTCGTTTCTCTTTGCTTATTTGAGCTGTTCTTGCCATAATATGGACATGGTCTTTTACCAAATAGGGCTTTCTTCTGTATACCCCCCTACCTTGTCACAACACAACTGATTGGCTCAAATGCATTAAGAAGGACAGAAATTCCACAAATTAACTTTTAAGAAGGCACACCTGTTAATTAAAATGCATTCCAGGTGACTACCTCATGAAGCTGGTTGAGAGAATGCCAAGAGTGTGCAAAGCTGTCATCAAGGCAAAGGGTGGCTATTTGAAAATATATTTTGATTTGTTTAACACTTTTTTGGTTACTACATGATTCCATATGTGTTTGTTCATAGTTTTGATGCCTTCACTATTATTCTATAATGTAGAAAATAGTAAAAATAAAGAAAAACCCTTGAATGAGTAGGTGTGTCCAAACTTTTGACTGGTAGTGTAGGAGCCAGGCGCACCGGTTTGAGTGTGTCAGGAACTGCAATGCTGCTGGGTTTTTCACGCTCAACAGTTTCCCGTGTGTATCAAGAATGGTCCACCACCCAAAGGACATCCAGCCAACTTGACACAACTATGGGAACCATTGGAGTCAACATGGGCCAGCATCCCTGTGGAACGCTTTCAACACCTTGTATTTATTTGTGATATTGTGATATTGTGATACTGATGACGATGATAATGCTATTTGAAAAGACGCCTGAAATTTCAGCCTGTTGTGGTGGGATGGAATTTTGGCCTGCCTGGTGACATCACCAGGTGGTAAATTGCTTAATAGACCAATAAGAAAGAGTTCCAAATCTCTCTGCCAATAACAGCTAGTTTTCGGTTTTCCCCTCCCTACTCAGACCACTCCCAGACAGTCCTAGCAAAATTCTTGCTTGAGAAATTGTTCTTTGCTAAGAAGCTATTTGTTTCTTTTGACCATTTTAATTTGAAAACAATCACAGTAAAGTACATATATGTTTTACCCAGAAATGATTTAATATTGAGATAAAAGCAGCTGCATTGGATCTTTAATCTTCCTCCTCAAATGTAAGGGGAAGATGGCAATCTTTGCTAGAGGGAGGGAATCTGATTTTATTGGTCCTGTGGTGTCGAGACAACGATGCTGATATGCTGTGATGACAAGAAATCCGCTGACACTGTCCTTGATTATAATGGTTTATTACATCAAAGATTACAGTATCAATTTACAGACTCCTGCAGAAATCTGGAGAACAACTGACCCAATCTCTAATATGTTATTCTCTCCGTCCTTTGTTCAAAACATGGTATTTATATCCTATGTAACATAAGATGGGTGGTTTTCGATAGACCAATCCCTAACCTCCCCATATCTCCAAATGTCCTCTATTCCAAGAAGCCTATGTAGTAATGCTTTCCAGATGTTTCAGCAAAGCAGAGTAAAGTTCATCTATTACACCATTTGCAAACGTCAGCAAAATCATAAACTGTTTAGATACTACAGTCCTCATCTCGCGGCTCAGACATTTCATTCAGGATAAATGGAGTTAACCCTAAGTTAGCCTGCGCCTGCGCCGGTTGGTTCTGAAGGATTCGTTGCCATAGAAATTGACCTGACTGAAAGGAGAGACAAATTCGTATGACTGGTTATCCCGAGTTACCTCGCTAACCCCTCAAACCTGATTCGTAGGATACTCCTCTGGCTTCTAGGTAAAAGGATACTCTGTCTACCTTTAGGAAAAACACAGCAATAACTGAAATCATCCAGAGACGTGAACCCTGTCATCATGTCCTGGTTACTGGGTAAAGGATACTGTTTACCTTTACAGGAAAAACACCATAACAAATCATTGTCTAAAAGGCTACTGGCTACCTTGATAGCAACAACACAGTGACATGACTAGACAAAAACAAAAAATGCTTTACACACTGTGTTATGAGGCATAGACTGCTGTAGGCTATACACCAGTGGCGGTCGGTACCGTTTAAGATGAGGGAGGATATTTCTTTTTTTAGCATGGCCTTATTTCTATTACAGCATATTGGATGACTGTCATTCATATTCCATTCACCCAGCTAAATGTAACAGCAATAGGTTTAGGCTACTACATGATACTACATTTTCCCTATACCATTCATGAGGTTGCTATAACCTAGCCTATGAATAACAGTTTAAAACATACAGTAGGTGCAAAAGTCGAGAGAAATTAGAGTAATCAAGGTGACGGACAGTGACACATTCAATACCGCCTTGCACACTCTTGCGTGCATCTAGCTGAAAAAAATGTACGCACTAACTGTAAGTCGCTCTGGATAAGAGCGTCTGCTAAATGACTAAAATGTAAAAATGTAAATGTAATTAGTCCAGCAGTTGCAAATGAGAGTTTCTATTGGACAAATTCAGGTATGTTTATCCCCGTTTCATTCCGTTTGCTTTCGTTTTAAGAAACGTTTTTCAACAGAATCGGCAGAATGAATACACCCCCGATCACACTCAAACACAGAACTAGCAGCCACGTATAAATCGCATGGTCCCTTTGCTCGTTGTATTTCCTTATCGCATCTACGCTCTCTACTCCACTTACCTTTTCCCTTCGCTTGTGGACTTGAGTGAACAATACAACAGCTGCCTGTGACCAGGCAACAAAAAATACTTTCCAAGCCAAACTTTCATACCATAACCGCTAACGGCTAACCGTTACGCACAGCCTACATTGTTTTCGCCATATTAAACGTCTTAGTCAACATAGCTACTAGAACTAACGCATTAGTAAACCCGCTACAATCATGCAGTACAGTGTACAGTCAGTAAGCAGTTTAGCAGTTACACCGGTGGGCCCCGGTGGCAATAAATTCATAAAACCAAAAGCTTACCTTGACTTGGAAGAGTTCCAGTGTTGGATAGCCATAGCCAGCTAGCTAACATAGCATCCCTCTCTGTTTGAACCGGGTGTTTGAGTAGGCTAAACTAGCTAGCTTCATTTGCTAGCTAAGTAAGTGAAAGTAAAAAAATATATATACAGTACTATGAAATATAGCTAGTTCTCTCTCTCGCTCATGTTTCCTTAATTTTTGGAAGAAATTAATTTGTTAAAAACTGTTCAAGTATTGTCTTTCTCTCTCTTTGAGTCAACTACTCACCACATTTTATGCGCCGCTAGCTAGCTGTAGCTTATGCTTTCAGTACTAGATTCATTTCCTGATCCTTTGATTGGGTGGACAACATGTCAGTTCATGCTGCAAGAGCTCTGATAGGTTGGAGGACGTCCTCCGGAAGTTGTCATAATTGCTGTGGAAGGAACAGGGTGAGAACCATGAGCCTCCTAGGTTATGTATTGAAGTCAATGTACCAAGAGGAGGACATAATCTAGCAGTCCTCTCTGGCTACACAATGGTGCTACCCTACAGAGTGCTGCTGAGGCTACTGCAGACCTTCATTGTGTTTTAATCAATTATTTGGTGATGTCTTTAGCATAGTTTTATCTAAAAATGATAACTTTTTTTTATGTTTCACTATTTTTATGAAATTCACAGAGGAAGATGATCCTCCCCCTTCCTCCTCTGAGGAGCCTCCACTTCTCTACACTATAGACTACTGTAGGCTATATAATATAGGTCAAAGACATGCATTTAGGCGATAGGGAATAGTTCGATAAAACTTGTTGATTAGGAAAACGTTCACTAATGTTATGAGACTCCATGTGCGGAGTCGTGATATACTCATGTCCTGACTGAACCGCAGTGACTCATCCCCCTGTTATAAGTGTTTTAGCTTCTAGTCTTACATTTTCTTTCAATCTTGAGCGGGTGGACACACCAGCTATCTGACCATCTAACGTAACTGATATCTGATGGGACAGCGCGTGACATATCCACTGGGAGTCCAAAGTGTACTTCATGTGTTGTACTTCTTTCAATCATCAGTCTCCTGTTTCCTCTGCAAGTTGATATCTGCCTGCCTGAAAGCACCTGGTTCATCTTCGGATACGGTGAGTTTTCTTAGAACGTGTCTACGTGACATAATGGGTGATCTCTAACAAACAGATAAAGAACCAACCAACTAACCAATGGATATGCATGCATGAACAAAGAATTGGTGATGAATTTATTACTTTCAAAGATGAGGCTTCTACGGGTTAATGTTTAATGGGAATCTCACAGGACACAGGAGAGAAAGTGTGGCATCTGAGGAATTATGACTTTGCTAACGTTTTCAAATGGTATCTGAGAGGATGTTTATTCAGCTTGGAGGGAGCATCTGGGGAGCAGTTTTATGGGGACACCCCATAGAACAGAGGAAGTCTGTTGTGTGGAGACAGGGGATTGGTCTGTAGGGGAAACACCCATATCAGATTACATAGGATAAATACTTGTTGAAGACAAAGGAGGTCAGAATAGCATATTTAGAATTTGGGTTGGCTGTTCTCCGGATGTCTGCAGATGTCTGTAAATCGACGCTGTAACCCTTTGATATAAATAAACCTTAAGGGGTGTTGGGATTTCCTTGTTCTCACAGCATAATTAGCATCGTTTTCTCGACACAACAAAATACATTATCATTGCTTATTAAAGTTATACATCAGTGGGGGAGATGTCTACGCATTATGGGTCAACTCAATAAAATGACACATCAAAAATCAAATCAATTTTTATTTGCGCCGAATACAACGGGTGTAGACTTTACCGTGAAACGCTTACTTACGAGCCCTTCCCAACGATACAGAGTTTAAATTTTTTTTTATAAAGGAATAAAATAAAATACACACAAATGGAGCTCCATGTTAAAGTAATAATAATAATAATAATAATATGCCATTTAGCAGACGCTTTTATCCAAAGCGACTTACAGTCATAACTAGGCATCAGGATACAGCGCCTTCAGAAAGTATTCACACCCCTTGACTTCTTCCACATTTTAGTTGTGTTACAGCCTGAATTTAAAATGGATTAAATGTAGATGTTGTGTCGCTGGCCTACACACAATACCCCATAACGTCAAAGTGGAATTACGTTTTTTTAGAAATGAATTAAAAATGAAAAGCTAAAATGTCTTGAGTCAATAAGCTTTCAACGTCTTTGTTATGGCAAATTTAAATAAGAATTTCAAACACAGATTCAACCACAAAGACCAGGGAGGTTTTCCAATGCCTCGCAAAGAAGGGCACCTATTGGTAGATGGATAAAAATACAGACATTGAATATCCCTTTGTTATTAGTTATTAATTACACTTTGGATGCTGAACTTTATGTCCTCAACACAAAGCGTTGTTTGGGGTAAATCCAACACAACACATTGAGTACCACTCTTCATATTTCCAAGCATGGTGGTGGCTGCATCCTGTTATGGGTATGCTTGTCATCGGCAAGGAGTTTTTTTTAAATAAAAATAAACGTAATAGAGTTTAGCACAGGCAAAATCCCAGAGGAAACCTGGTTCAGTCTGTTTTCCAACAGACACTGGGAGACAAATTCACCTTTCAGCAGGACAATAACCTAAAACACAAGGCCAAATATACACTGGAGTTGCTTACCAAGATGACATTGAATGTTCCTGAGTGGTTTAGTTACAGTTTTGACTTAAATCTGCTTGAAAATCTATGGAAAGACATGAAAATGGCTGTGTAGCAATGATCAACATCCAACTTGACAGAGCTTGAAGAATTTTAAAAATAATAATGGTTAAAATATTGTACAATCCAGGTGTGCAAAGCTCTTAGAGACTTACCCCAAAAACACTCACAGCTGTAATCACTGTCAGAGGTGATTCTAACATGTATTGACTCAGGGGGTTGAATACTTATGTAATCAATATATATTAGTGTTTTTTTTTTATGCATTTTTTTTAAACAAATGTTTGAATTTTTCTTACACTGTGAAGATTGTTGACAGAAAATGACAATTAAATCCATTTTAATCCCACCTTGTAACACAACAAAATGTGGAAAAAGTAAAGTGGTGTGAATACTTTCTGAAGGCTCTGTAGATCATAATAAGAACAGAGTAGTAGCAGCATATGATGAGTGTAAAAGTGTGTGTATGTGTGTATGTGTATGTGTATATGTGTGTGTGTTTGTATTGTGTTGGAATGCGTGTGTGTGTGTTATGTGTGGGTTTTGTGTGAGAGTGTAGTGTGTGTGTGTGAATATAGTGTTTATATATCGTCTTCTGAGTGTGCGTAGAGTCTTTGCAAGATAGGGTCAGTGCAGATAGTCCGGGTAACCATTTAATTAACTATTTAGCAGTCTTACGGCTATTTAGCAGTCTTATGGCTTGGGGGTAGAAGCTGTCTCGGAGCCTGTTGGTCCGAGAGCTGATGCACCGGTACCATTTGCGGACGGTAACAGAGTGAAAAGTCTATGACTTGGATGGCTGGCGTCTTTGTAAATTTTTCAGGCCTTCCTCTGACACTGCCTGATATGAAGGTCCTGGATGGCAGTGAGGTTGGCCCCAGTGACGTACTGGGCTGTCCGCACCAGCCTCTGTAACGCTTTGCGATCGAGGGCGATGCATTTGCCATGCCGAGCGGTGATGCAGCCAGTCAAGATGCTCTCGATGGTGCAGCTGTAGAACTTTTTGAGCATCCGAGGACCCATACCAACAGGGGCTTTCACGCAATACTCAGTGTTGTATTCCTGAAGCGAGAGTAAAATACATTTAGCTCAATGGGCATCTCACGGCTGAGTTTCCCTTTGTAATCCGTTATCGCCTGCAAGCCCTGCCACATACGACAAGCGTCGGAGCCGGTGTAATAGGATTCCACCTTCCTCCTACATTGTCCTTTTGCATGTTTGATGTCTCGTCGGGGGTCGTAGCTTTCTTGTATGCGTCCGTGTCCGTGTCCCGTTCCTTGTAAGCGGTAGCTCTAGCTTCAGCCTTTAGCCCAGTGAGGATATTGCATGTAATCCATGGTTTTTGGTTTGGTTACATTCATATAGTCAATGTGGGGACGACGTCGTCTAAGCACTTATTGACGAAGCCCGTGACTGCTATGGTAAACTCCTGAATGCTATCGGATTAATCCCGAAACATATCCCAGTCTGTACAAAACAAAACAGTCTTGTAGCCTTGCGTCTACTTCATTGGATCACTTCCGTATTGAGCGCGTCACTGGTACTTTGTGTTTGAAGTTTTGTTTGTAAACAGGAAGCAGGAGAATAGAGTCGTGGTCAGATTTGCCGAAGGGAGAACGAGGGAGGGCCTTGTATGCGTTTCTGTGGGTAGAATAAAAGTGGTCTTGAGTTTCAACGCCCCGTGTAGCTCAGTTGGTAGAGCATGGCGCTTGCAACGCCAGGGTTGTGGGTTCAATTCCTGCGGGGGACCAGTATGAAAATGTATGCACTTACCACTGTAAGTCGCTTTATATAGGAGTGTCTGCTAAATGACTAAGATGTAAATGTAGTGGTGTTGGTGAAAGTGAAGTAGAACGGTTGTAAGTCTCCGCAAAGCTGCTTCTGGGTTTCTTGTTTGTTTATGGCCCCATGCAGTTCGTTAAGGGGTGTTGGGATGTAGACAGACGCGATAATTACGCATGAGAACTCTCTTGGTAGATAAAAGGGTCTGCAGTTTACCATGAGGTATTCTATATCAGGTGAGCAAAAGTTTGAGATTTCCTTCACACTGAAAGCAGCGCACCAGTTGTTGTTTATGAAAAGGCACACCCCTTCCCCCTTTGGACTTGCCCGAGGCCGCCTTCACCTGATCGTGCCGCTGCATGGAGGAACCACTGAGTTCTACGTACATAGAGTAATCCAGCCACGTCTCTGGAAGGCATATATACTGAACAAAAATATAAACGCAACATGTAAAAGTGTTGGTCCCATGTTTCATGAGCTGAAATAAAATATTTTTCCATAAGCACAAGCTTATTTCTTTCAAATTTTGTGCACAAATTTGTTTACATCCCTGTTTGTAAACATTTCTCCTTTGCCAAGATAATCCATCCACCTGACAGTTGTGGCATATCAAGAAGCTGATTAAACAGCATGGTCATTACACAGGTGCACCTTGTGCTGGGGACAATAAAAGGCCAATCTAAAATGTGCAGTTTTGTCACACAACACAATGCCACAGATGTCTCAAGTTTTGAGGGAGCGTGCAATTAGCATGTTGACTGCAGGAATGTCCACCAGAGCGCTTGCCAGATAATTGAATGTTAATTTACCATAAGCCGCCTCCAACGTCGTTTTAGAGTATTTCTGTCTGTAATAAAGCCCTTTTGTGGGGAAAAACTCACTCTGATTGGCTGGGCCTGGCTCCCCAGTGGGTGGGCCTGGCTCCCAAGTGGGTGGGCCTACTTTATGTCCTCCCAGGCCCACCCATAGCTGCACCCCTACCCACTCATGTGAAATCTATATATTAGGACCTATTGAATTTATTTCAATTGACTGATTTCCTTATATGATCTGTAACTCAGTGAAATGGTTGACATTGTTGCGTGTTGCGTTTATATTTTTGTTCAGATAACACTGCAGCTTTTCAAGTCGGTCTGATATGAGACTTGAAGTTCATCTATCTTATTCTCAAGTGACTGGACATTTGCCAATAGAACGGTTGGTTTTCTCTTCCTCTCACCAGGATGTCGGCACTTCTACCGCGTCGATGCCTGCAGCGCTTTGGTAGCCCATGAATCAAAAAAACGGGATCCGGTGTGAACAAGGAACAGCTGAGTCGGGGTTGAAGTCGGATTTGAAGTCGAAATTGAGATTAGTAACTGTCGACCTGATGTCCAGAAGTGCTTGGTGGTCATGTGATAATATTATATTAATTATTATATTATTATTTATATTATATTAATATTATGAACTTTCTATACAAAACAAGTTAAGATTAACAGTTCTGTTGAAACTCGTAAGGTGTTGCCCTTCTCCATCTGCACCATCTTTAAAGGAAGATATGTTTTTTATTTTGTCATTCAGCAGACGCTCTTATCCAGAGCAACTAGGGTTAAGTGCCTTGCTCAAGGGCACATCGACAGATTTTTCACCTAGTCGGCTTGGGGACTAGAACCAGCAACCTTTCGGTTACTGGCACAACGCTCCTAACCACTGAGCTACCTGCCGCCTGATTTAAAACCTTGCATAGCAGTATTGGTACGTATTATAGACTACGCATGAATCAATTTGCGAAGCCTATATGAATATTGCCTTCATAAATAACAATATATTTATATTATTTCATGTAGATCCCATTATCTGAGGGAGGCTCAAACTGAATCCTGATATGAGTGCTCTTCAGTGTGAGCTCATACTGTAAGTGAACACAAAGAGAGAGAGACATTGTTGACGTAGCAGGCAGAACCCTCTGTGTCACAGCAGTCGGCTAGCTTGGCCAGCCGGGCTTTGTCCAGATTGCAGATAAGAATCAACATCCCTTTTCAAATATTTACCAGACACTTCTGTTGAGTTGAATAGAGTAGGTATTTTTATATCACCGTGATAAGGACACAGATTGGTGATGGCTCAGATATGATTCTATCATGGAGGATAACTGCCAAAATATAGGAAACACTAACATAACGTGTCTTAACAGGGCGTTGGGCCACCACGAGCCAGAACAGCTTCAATGCACCTTGGCATAGATTTGACAAGTGTCTGGAACTCTGTTGGAGTGATGTGACTCCATTCTTCCATGAGAAATTCCATCATTTGGTGTTTTGTTGACGGTGGTGGAAAACGCTGTCTCAGGCGCCGCTCTAGAATCTCCCATAAGTATTCAATTGGGTTGAGATCTGGTGACTGAGACGGCCATGGCATATGATTTACATCGTTTCATGCTCATCAAACCATTCAGTGACCACCCAAACCCTGTGGATGGGGGCATTGTCATCTTATGGGGGCGCTTATATTTGTCCTGTTTCACTGCCTGTACGAGTGTGAAGTGTGAAATGGTAATGTCTTTTTTGCATATCCCAACCCCCCCTGAGACAGCGGGGTCACAGTCAGGAATCAGCCATTATTGACGACGACCTTGTAGCAATTAAGGTTACGTGCCTTGCTCAAGGGCAGATCGGCAGATTTTATTCACCTTGTCGGCTCTGGGATTCAAACTAGCACCCTTTCGGTTACGGGCCCAACGCTCTAACTGTTAGACTAACTGCCATGGTAGCTGAAATACCGGCCAAAATAATGGCCTGCTCTGCATTTTTATACATGCCCCTAAGCATAATGGGATGTTAATGGTTTCATTAACTCAGGAACCACACCTGTGTGGAAGCGCCTGCTTTCAATATATTTTGCATTCCTCATTTACTCAAGTGTTTCCTTTATTTTGGCAGTTACCCGTAAGCCCTGTTGAGGGCCAAGACATCACTGTCAGATGGGAGATGGGAATAATATGATTGTAAGAATACAAAAAGATTGACGATTGTGGTAACAGAAGCAGCTCTGTGTTCAGTACAGTAGGTGATATTTTTCCTCCATCACCAAACATAGGTGATTTTATTCCTCCCTCACCAAACATAGGTGAACATTTTTCTTCCCTCAACAAACATAGTCAAAACCATTATGCACATGTCATGTTGAAAGATTGATTTGTTGAGATGCTGAGACTTTAAAACATTAAATAAGAGTAAATGAAATATGTTATGTAGGGGGAGAGTGGGGTGAGTTGAGCCAAAGGGGTATGTTGAGCCACCCTTGTTTCTTGGAAACCAAACACAAAATGTATCATTTGACCAAATATTTAGGAAGAAGAGGTCATCATTTCATGGAGTCTGTGAAGGAAGAAACCACATGGAAAAAGTGGTAAGCAAGTTAGGTCCAAAAAACGGATTTGTGTTTCATGAGGTTTCATGATTTTATCTAAACCAAAGTAGATAATTTTAAGATTGTTCTATACATCAGTTGGGGTCTCCATAAGCTTCAATATGAGGTCCTAAACCGAGCATGAAAGGGCATCCTTGTAGCTGTGTGGGCTAATATAGTAAAAATATTTGCCTTGGGATAATTTGAGATAATATCCATGGGGTAAGTTGTGCCAATGGTTGAGCCAATGGCAAGTTGAGCAAATTGAAGTGTTTTCTTCCAAGGTGTAATGCAAGGCGTTATCACTGGGATATGAGGTAACAACAGGGCCTGGCATATGTAAAAAAAAAATACAAAGTGTTTTTTAGGTGTTATACAACGGGTGGGTCTAGTCCTGAATGCTGATTGGTTAAAACCGCATTCCATCCGGTGTCTATTCCATAAGTTACCACTGGCTAAATCTATTACGTTAAAATACCTATTTACTCTGTACCATTTGACTGCGCAATCCACTGTCTCATCAGCCCAGCCAGGCAATTTATAAACTTGATCTCCACTATAAAAAACATCTAGATATTATCTCACATTTCTTTTAGACTAACATATAGTTTTCAACAGCGGATATTTGTATAAACCTTGCTGTCTGTCACTCCGACATTTGCAACATTGTTTCAATATTGAAATTCGATCTCCAGCTGTCCCATAGTAATGAGCGTGTCAGGAGTCGGGTCGAGACAGACAGACAGGCAGGCAGCTTTTCTCAGCCAGTCGAAATCATGAATCAGCTGGCATCATTTTTATGGATATATACAAAGAAATGTAAATTGAAAAAAGGTCAAACAAAACAAACAAAACATCCTGAAATATATATAGATGTCTTTTTTTTTTTTTTATACTATATTTCCCTTGACGGTGTGATGCTGAACGTTAAGAATTGCTCAATTTACCTCACTCTCCCCTAGGCTAAAGTCATACATCAGGGTAGTTGATGGCACTGCAATCCCAGAGCGCTGTTCTTGTTTTGCATAGTGGCAAAACTGTAACGCAGCATTGGACATAAACAGTATGCTTATCTATTTATATAAAAAGGGTCAAATATGAGTTTGGAATCATTTTCACCAGGTGAATCACTCTGCATATTTTATTTATTTATCAATCACTTAAGGCCTAGTTGGTAAAGGATATCGATCTGCAGTGGTTCTCAAACCTCTCCTTGGGAACTCTCAGACGTTTCACAATTATGTTGTAGCCCTAAACAAGCTCAACCGATTCACCTATTCAAGGGTGTGAGGATTAGGTGACCAGTTGAATCGGGTGTGCTAGCTCTGGAATAGATCAAATACATGGAACGGCTGGGGGTCCTTAGGAGAGTGAGAGCAAAAAAAGATGGCGGAAGCATACGTTGATGTGGAGCGTGAATACAATGGCGGTGGAATCAAGGATAGTTGGAATATTGTCCCAAATAATAAAAAACTGAGCAAAGTAGCATACAGTGATGAGACTGTCCCTTCTTATCTTGTAGGAGTACGTTTTCTTTAATGAGGAGCAGCCGATTGGATTACCAATTTTGAAGAATCCATTTGATATATCCAAACTGGTGGAGAGAGTGCTGGGTAAAGTGAGTATCACGAGAGGCGGGCTTGTTTAGATTTTTTTGTTCTTCTGAGGATCAGAAGGAGCGTGTGTTGCGTCTCACCAGATTTGAGATGTTTGATGTGTCCTGTGTGTCTCTTCGGAACAGGGCATCCCTCAAGGGGGTAATATCTGGCGTGAGACGCAACACACGCTCCTTCTGTCGGTGTTGCAGAGATGGAAAATATTCCTGGAGTGATTGATGCCCGTCGGATGAATCGTGTGGTGAATCAAGAAAAAGTGAAGAGTCTTATCTGTTCTTTTGTCTTTTGATATGGAGTCTCTCCCTACTCAAGTGCAGTTAGGGTAATATTAACCACAGAGTCAGAGCATTTATCCCAAGACCAATGCAGTGTGATCATTGTAAAGCTTTTGGTCATGTTTCAAGTGTTTGCAGAAGGGAGAAGCCGAGATGTCCAAGTTGTGGAAAAGATCATATCATGTGTTATTAAAGTGATGAAAATGTGACATGTTGTAATTGTGGTGGGAACCATGAAGCCACGTCTTTCGAATGCCCCACAAGGGTGAAAGAGAATGAGGTGGCCAATGTCAGGGCTATCCAGAGCATATCATATGCAGCAGCTGTTAAAAGGGTTGAGGGTTTGAATGGTGCTCCTGAAGAGTCCATGGTGGTGGATAGGCCTTCACTGCAGGCTGCAGGGGTTGCCTTTCAACAGCAGGACCCAGATATGTTAAAGGTTAAGTAGGTGAACTTTGTGGCCTTTATAGCTATGGTGATTAATGGCACTGCCAAGGTGGAGATGAAGTCCAGGAAAATAGATATTGTGGATGCGGTGGAACGGTTCCTGGGACTGAAAGATGTCTCGGCAGAGGAGTTGCATGGAGGATTGTCACAAGCCGTACCACCCTCTCAGATCATACAGCCTGAGAAGGGAGATATGGAGATTTGAAAGAAGGAAGAAGTGGGAGTTTGGGGGTTTTGGTTTTGTCAATGTGTTTTTTTTATTGTTTTATTTTGGGTGGATTAAGTTAGTTTTCCCTGTCACAAATGGGTTTTATTTTTACCTTGGTTTTTTTCAAACCTGTCCAGTTGGTGGCGGTATTGCACCTTTTGGGGTTGTAGTCTGCCATAAAACCCACTGAAGAAGAAGAAGGGTCCTGAGGGTACGACTAGAAACTAATGAGACTGATTGTTTGACCACAAGTGAGAGTTGTTTGATATTGTTGAAACTTGTTTTGCTATTGCAGAAATGTGGTTAGAGGTTAATGGGAAATGGTGGCGGGTAGTGCGGATGAAATGGAGGAAATGGAGAAAAAGTTGGTGAAGCAACAGCTGTGCTGGAATGCAAACATTATGGGTGTCAGTTCTGATGGTATGGAGCGGGAGGATGAGGGTCAAGGACCGGAATGGTCGGTAGTGGAAAGACACAGGAATGTACCTGGTGCGTATGCTAGGTTAAGGGGAGTCATCACTGGGGTCCCAATATCTATGGCCACAGATGATATTAAAGAAAATGTGAAGGGAGGCAGAGTGATTGAGGCCAAACGTTTGATCAGTAGGAAAGAGGGTCAAAGAAGTGAAAGCTTATCAGTGATGCTGAGGTTTGAGAAAGTCTTGCCGGGAAAAGTACAGATAGGATTCCTTAGTTTAAATGTTACAGAATTTGTCCCATATGCACTGCTGTGTTTTTTAAATGCCAAAGAATGAGACATGTAGCTGCTCAGTGTAAAGGAAAGAAAAGATGTGCCAAGTGCGGAGGCGCACATGATTACAGTGAATGTGGAACCAATGTGAAGGTTAAGTGCTGTAATTGTGGGGGAGAACACAGTGCAGCATTTGGTGGATGCCAGGTACAGAGAGAGGCTAGAGAGGCTGAGATATCGGATCAGTCATGATGTACGGAAACTTTCCATCTCTGGAAAGTTTATTTTCGGCAGGTGGCTTAGTGGTTAAGAGCGCTGTGCCAGTAACCGAAAGGTCGCCGGTTCTAATCCCCGAGCCGACTAGGTGAAAAATCTGTCGATGTGCCCTGGAGCAAGGCACTTAACCCTAATTGCTCATGTAAGTCGCTCTGGATAAGAGCGTCTGCTGAATGACTTAAATGTAAATGTATCGTATGCAGAGGCTGTAAAACTGATTGGTAGAACTACAGTGCGGACTGATGGAGCTTACATGGACGTACCTGTAGTAAGTGGACCTGCTGTCGGGGCTGGTGCTTCCGATGGTCCTGGCATGGTTTCGGGGCCTGTTCAGAAATCTTGTGCTCATAAATGTGCGGTGTCAAAGGACACTTTGATAATGAATAAAGTTGACTTCATATATTTTATTGGTAAGGTTATCAATACGACTTGGGTTGTGGAAAGCAGAAATGCCAGGTTGAAGGTTATTATGGAGACGGCAAAATAGATATTGGGGGTAACAGATGCTACTGTTGAAATGGTTGTTGACATGCTGAACAATCCTAAGGGTGGAGTGTTTCAGCATGATATAGATCAAGTTTATTGAGGTTGGGGAGGGGGAGGGGGTTTCGGGGGAGGGGAGGGTGTGGTAGAAGTTTGGGATTTATTTGGTTTTGAATTTTATTTTCATGGTAGTAGCAAATTGGGCAGATCATGATTGATCGTACATTCCACCACAGTAGGTGGCGGCATGCACTTAAACGATTGTTTGCAGACCGCCATGATATCATACAAGAAGAAGAACAAGAAGCAGAAGAAGAAGAAGAAGGGTCCTGAGGAGAGATTAGAATACCACTCGTGTAAAGGGAGGTAGTTTACCAAGAGATAGTACATTGTCGTATGTCTATTGCTTTTGGGAGAGAAGCAACTGTTCTTATTTTGTAAATTTGTGTTCTTTATCCCCCCTGCTTTCCATTACAGAAAAAACTGAAGGAATCGCCTTTGGTGTAATTTAGCCTTCGCTAGTTTCCGTAGGAATGCCCATCAGCTGACTGACTAGAGAAAAGTCAGAAAGCAGACAATCACAAACAAATGATTGCCAAATAAAACATTTATTAACTGCAGCTAACGCCATCATAACTATGGAATCGACTCTCGAGCAACATCTGGATGATACGTAAGTGATTATTTGATCGAAACTTATGTGATCGTACCAAATCGTTGAATTATGTGAAAACATTCCTCAAATGTTGTTTTGATATGATAGCATGAAGAATCCAGCCATTGTCGGAGTTCTCTGCACGGACCAACAAGGACATATTCTAGGCTGTAAGTCAAATTATCACATTTGTTGTTGCTGTCTTTTATTTATCTGATTATTTAGCAGGCAAACGTTTGACTGACGACCGCACGCAGTCGTCGTCAAATCAATCACATTTATTTGATAAAGACCTGCATCAGCAGTTGTCATAGTGCTTACATACAGAGATACCCAGCCTAAAACCCCAAAGAACAATCGATGTATACGCACAGTGGCTAGGAAAAACTCCCTATTAAGGCAGAAACCTAGGAAGAAACCTAGAGGAACCAGGCTCTGAGGGGTGGCCAGTCCTCTTCTGGCTATGCCGGGTGGCGATTATAGAGTACATGGCTTTTAAGGCCAGATCGTTCTTCAAGATGTTGAAACGTTCATAGATGACCAGCAGGGTCAAATAATAATCACAGTGGTTATAGAGGGTGCAACAGATCAGCACCTCGGGAGTAAATGTCAGTCGGCTTCCAGGACAAGGTACTAGGTAGCACATCCGGTAAACTGGTCAGGGTTCCATAGCTGTCCATCATTCATCATTGGGGGAAATGCTGCTAGCTAGCTACACTGTTTTGCAGCCTATGTCTGGCAACTGCCTCTTCTAACGTTTGACACTTCAACAAAAGACTTAACTGAATGTTTGAAAACTATGAAAATATACCCTTGAAATGGCAGTAGTTACAAATATTAGACAACGCAATAAGTCAAATAATAGTAGCCTAGCTAGAGCCAAATCCTGTTATCTCTGGTAGGGCCTAGCTAATGTATCGGGTCCACTTTTGATACTAGTGAACGTATCACAAGATCAGCCTGCATTTTGACCTTCCATATGACTGAATCGGAGTCTACTTTGTCTCTCTTGTGTTTATTTCAGGTCGTGGCTCTCTGTCTGATGAGCACGGGGGAGTGGTGTCTGTACTGGTCAGACAGGCAGCCGCTCTCACCAGAGACCCTACAGACAGCCCCACAGTGTGCCTGGAGGCAGACTCAGGGTGAGGAACCACATCCAGTCAATATTAGGGTGAGTTCGTTTTGCATCGCTTGGTGCCCCGGGTGGTTGGGTTTTTCACTTTAGGAACAATTGAATCGTTTAAAATGTGCAAACCCAGGGCACCCGGCGACGCAAAACGAACTCGCCATCGGATAGTTATATGACCGGTTACTATTTACAAATAAAGTTTCTAGACCCTTTTTCTTTGGCAGAGGATCTGAAAGCATTGGGTAGATAATAGTGCAAAGTCTTCCCAGCCTACCAGAGGGCAGTTATCATGTTGCTCATACCTTTGCAAGTTTTTCACATCTACATGACGGGCGCGAACAGGTAGGAGCTAGGGGTGGATTTAGAACTCGACTTGGAACTTATCTGCAAAGTGCTTGTCTTGTTAAACTGAAATCAGTTTTACCTCATTTTTACCAGCATGTCACCTGTGGAGCTAGAGGCAAACAAGACTCTAGATCACCTTTACTCCACACACAGACGCATACAAAGCTCTCCCTCGCCCTCCATTTGGCAAATCTGACCATAACTCTATCCTCCTGATTCCTGCTCTCAAGCAAAAACTCAAAACAGGAAGTACCAGTGAGGCGCTCAATACGGAAATGGTTCCGATGAAGCGAATGCTAAGCTACATATTCCAACCAGAATCTATGGATTACAGGCAACATCCGCACTGAGCTAAAGGCTAGCGCTGCAGCTTTTAAGGAGCGGGACACTAATCCGGACTCTTATAGACGGGTTAGCTGACAACGTCACGAAAACGATGTGCGCGCTTCCATGGGGCAGAAGTTAGCCTGTTGTGATTCTGGACGGCCAGATTTCTAGCAAGAATGACGTGAAACTGCCATGTGAGGAATCGTAAGTGGCTCGTTTCAGCTTGTTTCATCTTGTTATTGATGCCATGTCTTGTTTTGACTGATTTCATGTTAATGCTAATATAGCTAAAATTCGCTAGCTAGCTAGCTAACCAACAACTGTAACGATGTATTTGAGAGACAACAAGGTCATTGTACAAATTTATTTATGTTTTTAATAAACCTTGGAGACTAAATATAGCTTACATGTTGTCAACAATCTAAACCAACCTCCTCTGTTTTGACCCATGGTTGCGCATGTCGTGTTTTGTTGCTAAACAACCAACCACTATAAGAAATCCCGCTACGACCTCCGACGAACCTTCAAACAGGCAAAGCGTCAATACAGGACTAAGATCGAATCCTACTACGCCGGCTCTGATGCTTGTCAGATGTGGCGGGGCTTGCAAACTATCACAGATTACAAAAGGAAACCCAGCCACGAGCTGCCCCGTGATGCAAACCTACCAGAGGAGTTAAATGCCTTCTATGCTCACTTCGAGGCAAGCAACACTGAACCATGCATCAGAGCACCAGCTGTTCCGGACGACTGTGTAGCCGATGTGAGTAAGATCTTTAAACAGGACACGTACTCAGAGCATGCGCTGATCAGCTGGCAAGTGTCTTCACTGACCTTTTCAACCTCTCCCTGACCTTGTCTGTGATACCTACATGTTTCAAGTAGGGCTGAGAATTGCCAGGGACCTGACAATACGATATTATCAAGATACTTAGGTGCCATTATGATATGTTTTGAGCCCCGCAGTGGACGTGTCATAATACCCATAAAACCTAGCGGTCAAACAGGGAAATGTTTCCAAACTTTTCCAGCATTCATTTTTCCCATAGGGGATTTTAGAAACACTTTAAAATAAGGGCTGTGTTTTGTGTAGGCTCACCCTGGTGTGACGTTTTGATAACCATGTAAATCTCTTTAGGTCAAGGTGACCTATATCAATATATTCAGCTATATTTACACTCAGATTCGAAAATGCTAATCAGCATCAAAGTAGACATCATGCAACACTACAAATCCCTGCAAGCTCCTGCATGTCATCTTTAGCTAACAGGTATTATGTAAATGTAAAACTTCCCCAAGACCGTTCACAGAATTGTCAATTTAAGGAAATGTTGCCAATTGATTCATTACTAAATTGAGTTAACACTAGATAGTTAATCCAGAGATTCTTATCTTTGTCTCATCCAGATCATCATGGCATTTGTAGTTCAGTATGATAGCCACATTAGCAGCTAATTAGCATTTCATTTTTTGGGGTAAATGCATAAAATCAAGCTTTATTCAGACATGGAATGCAACACAATGTCCTTTACAGGAAAAAAACAAATAAACAATGAAAAAAAAAAAAAATGATATTTAATACACAACAAACATCAGAGGATAAAAAAACAAAAGAATAACAATAAAAACTGAAAGACTAAAAAGCCCCCTAAAGAAAAGAAAAGCTAAAAAGGTGTTTTAAGATCTATTTTAAATATGTCCACATTTTCGGACCCCTCAGGTTCTCTGGCAGGCTATTCCAGAGGCTGGAGGCATAATAACTAAAGGCTGCCTCTCCATGCCTCTTGGTCCAGGGCTTTGGGATAGTTAAAAGGCCAGTGCCTGAGGACCTGAGGGACCTACTGGGTACATAACTTAAAAGCATGTCTGACGTATTGGGGTGCGCAAACTTGGATTGATTTAAAAACCAATAGATGAATCGTACATTTTAAAACTCACAGGCAGCCAGTGCAGAGACCTTAAAACCGGTGTAATGTGTGCTCTCCGTCTGGTCTTGGTCAGTACCCGTGCTGCATGATTCTGTATGTTTTGCAGTTGACCAATGGCTTTCTTGGGTAGACCAGACAGGAGAGCATTACAGTAGTCAATGCCTCACCTTGGCAATGTTCCTCGGGTGGTAAAAAGCTATTTTGGTCACATTCCTAATGTGTGATTCGAAATTGAGTTCAGAATCTAAAATGACAACTAGGTTTTTTTAACCTGTTGTTTTATCTTTATTTCCCGTGAATTAAAATGTGCGGCCAGATTCTCTCTCTCTGTGCTTTGGCTCCAACAATATGTACCTCGGTCTTGTCTTGATTTATCTGGAGGAAGTTGTGAACCATTCAAGTATTTAAATCACTAATACAGTCTAATAATTTATCCGTGGAGCTAAAATCCTCCGGTGACACAAATGTAAAGTTGTGTATTGTCTGTCTAGCCGTGAAAATCAATGCTGTGCTTTCTGATAACGCTGCCAAGGGGTTACATACAGTATATAAACTGAACAGTACCGGACCCAAATGTAACCTTGTGGAACGCCACGTGATGTGTATTTTCTCTGAGTTATGTTCACGAAGGGTGACAAACTCTCGACCGTTTAAATAGGTCCTAAACCAATGTAGAACTGGACCGGAGAGGCCAACCCACCTCTCCAGTCTGTCCAGAAGGACATCATGGTCAACAGTGTCGAATGCAGCACTTAAGTCCAAGAGTACAAGGACAGAGAGTTGTTTGGCATCTGTGTTGGCTCTAAGATCATTTACCACTTTAACTAAGGCTGTCTCTGCTGTGGTGGGCATGAAAACCAGATTGGAATGTTTAAAAGATACAGTTGGCACTTACATTTTTGTTGTTGTTTTTTGAATCCATACTGCCTTTGCGTGATAGGCTAGGACACATCATCAAATTTCTCATCAGGTCTTGCTTGACTGATACCCAGCCTAATGTTTGTCTTATCTCTGAAATGTGCCGCAAACTCATCACATTTAGATGTGGAGGAAAGTTCACAGGTTTGCGGGGGTGGGATTTATCAGGCCATCCATGGTCGAGAAGAGCACTCTCAAATTATTCTGATTTATAAGTGATCAAGTTAGATATGCCAGACGGGCAAATTTTTCAAATTGCCTTGTTATATATATATGCCAAGTTGTTCACTCAGAATATCATAATGGACCTGCAACTTTGACTTTCTCCACTTCTGCTCTGCCTTTCTGCAATTTCTCTTTTAATTGATTAATTTCCTCACTCATCCAAAGGGCTCTCCGTTTGGATGTGGCCTTTTTCAACCTTATTGGAGCTATTGGCTATTAATGTGCTATTAAAGTTATCAACTAAATCATCACAAGAGGAAGGCAAAATAGGTGATGTTCAAAATCTGTAGCAACTTCAGAGGTAAGATAGCGTTTCTTAATGTGTTCAGTATTACCCTGTGCTTTGGGCAACAAGGTAGTAAGAAATACACAGTGGTGATCAGATAAAGCAACATCAACAATAGAGGATATGTAATTAGAAAGCCCCTTGGTAACAACCAGGTCCAGAGTATGGCCGTGGTTATGGATCGGCCCAGTAACATGTTGGATAAAGTCCATAGAGCTCAAAAGATTCATAAATTCAATGGTCTTTGTCAACATGAATTTTAAAATCGCCCCAACACAATAATTTTATCATATTTCTCAGGGACAATGGACAATAGTTCAGAGAAATCAGTAAAGAAAGTGGGACAGTGCTTTGATGGCCTATACAGGGTTATGACCAGCACTGTTGGCTGACATTTAAACAGTATATCATGATGCTCAAAAGATCCAAAGTCGCCAAACGAAATGTCCTTACATCTGAGTGAAAATAGAGGCTGTCCCCCCCCCCACCCCACCCCCCACCCCTTTTCCCTTTCCTGATAGAGCTGTAGTCCCGGGGGGAGGCTTCAATAAGAGCGGCACTACAGTCTGAAGACGGACATGTTTCAGTGAGAAACATACAATCAACTTTGCGCTCAGTAGAGGTCATTCACGAGAAAGGTTTTACTAGTGATTGCTCTAACATTTTAAAAGTGCCTTATTCAATGAGTGTGGGCCACTTTGCCCCTGGGGCATCTGCCTCGAGGTAACCAATAGAATATCAACCAAATTTATTGTTACAACCATTTTTTCTGACAGTCTCCAATCTATCAGAATGGTAGGAGATCACAGTTTGTATAAACTCACTAGAAGGCGGAGTTAAAAGGGAGATACATTTGGTTACTCACAATAACCATAGTTCCATTTCTACAGGAGTTGATATGGTTTCCAAGTCCTGTGTTGCTTGTTCTGACAGGGAGAACTGGAGCGCTACCAGACCCTGTCTGTCAGTCTATAAAACAGTTTGCGACGTTGCTGGAAATAATCCTGGAACCCCTGTGGTTATGGTCTCTCTTAAAAAGTGTTGGTTACTCCCACAGCAAATCAAAGTTGTCACAAAGAGAGACGTTCCTGTCATTGCAAAGTTTCTTCAGGTACTTGTTTAGGGCAACGAGGCAAATATATTGATAAGTCACCTTGTCCGAGAGATTTACACGGTTATCAGAACATCGCGCCAGGGTAAGCCTACACTTAACACAGCCCTTAATTTAAGCGTTTGTAAAATCCCCTATTGGAAAAATGGTGGGAAAACATTTGGAACCATTTCCCTGTTTGACCGCTAGGTTTTATGGGTATTTTGACTCTATTATTGCAATTCAATACTGTGATTTTATTGCGATTTGATGTTAGAAACCTATTGCTCACCATATGTCTGCGGCAGAGGGACAAGAGATCCATGAGAAAACGAGTTTTGATCAGTCATGGAAATAAGTGCTGAAAACAAATTGGCTCCCTTTTTAAAAAGATGACGGAGAACAAGCTACGAAGGAAAAATACTGGAGTTTTGGTGCAGGTACAACCAACTAACACAAAAATAATATTGCGATATTGTCAAAACGATGCGATATGTCGTCAAATAATATCCCGATTATGTAACTATCTAATTTATTTATATATACATTACCAGTCAAAAGTTTGGACATACCTACTCATTCAAGGGTTTTTCTTTATTTGTACCTTGTCACAACACAACTGATTGGCTCAAATGCATTAAGAAGGAAAGAAATTCCACAAATTAACTTTTAACAAAGGCACACCTGTTAATTGAAATGCATTCCAGGTGAATACCTCATGAAGCTGGTTGAGAGAATGCCAAGAGTGTGCAAAGCTGTCATGAAGGCAAAGGGTGGCTACTTTGAAGAATCTCAAATACAAAATATATTTTGATTTGTTTAACACTTGGTTACTACGTGATTCCATATGTGTAATTTCATAGTTTTGATGTCTTCACTATTATTCTACAATGTAGAAAATAGTTTTTTTTAAATAAAGAAAACCCCTGGAATGAGTAGATGTGTCCAAACTTTGACTGGTACTGTATTTTTTATTCATCAGTAGTTTAAAGCAGACCACCATAGTCCCTGTGCCCAAGAACGCCAAGGTAACCTGTCTAAATGACTATCGCCCCGTAGCACTCACATCTGTAGCCATGAAAGGCTGGTCGCTCACATCAACGCCATCATCCCAGGCACCCTGGACCCACTCCAATTCACAGATCTGATACCCACATCCAACAACCCACCCTCAACTCCTTGTATATAGCCAAGTTATCGTTACCCATTGTGTATTTATTACTATTATTATAAATACTATTATTATTATTATTATTGTGTTTAAAAAAAAAAAGGTTATTTTTTTTTATTTCTCTGTATTGATGGGAAGGGCCCGTAAATAAGCATTTCACTGTTAGTCTACACCTGTTTGCAAAGCTTGTGACAAATAAAATGTGATTTTGATTCGTCTAGTTATCGTTGACTGTGCTGCCACCTTGTGGATATCATAAGTATGTGCAGCGCTTCATGTAGGTCCCTGAACTTCACCTTTACATTGCACTGCGCACATCTCTGAGCAGTCAAAACAACTCATTTGAAACTATGTTCAAGACATGGGCATAAAACATTGATCCCCTGTGGGCAACATGCTATATTTATGATTGACAGCTTGTAAATGGGAAAAGATTGTATGGCAGCATCCTGTAGATACGAGTTACACCGTGACATCCCGACTACGGTATTTAACGACATGTTGAGCTGAGGCAGAGTTGGTCAGTTTCTGCTGATCTGAGATCAGTTTTGTCTTTGGGATCATATAATTGATATGATTATATGGACAGTAGTGTTGTCTTCGATACAAGATTTAGAATCACAATACTCGATACCGTCACGATCAAATTATTATTATTATTATTATTAGACCTACTAACCAAAGTCACAGAATGGCACTTGATCCAGAAAAGAAACTCAGGCTACTGCTCTGTTCAGTCATTGGGCATCTGAGTTCAATATCATTACATAAAAAAAAAAGTAATGTAAAAATAAATCATTAAGAGATTTGACTTTGGTAAAAAAAAAAAAATGGTAATCATTTCTTTGAATGGTAATTATTTTCATAAACAGGGTAAATCAAGGTGTATTCACCAAACGGGTGAATACATGTTCAATAGGAATGTGAGCATGCATTGTTATTGATTTGAGCTTTTTGCTGATTTCATGGGGCTACAGATGACAAACAATCCTTTCCATTTAGGACTTATTTTATTGGTAACTGCTAAGAGAACATATTATTTTATTGTACAACATTTGCAAGCTCTTTTCTAAAAGTGTGCACTTTCTCTTTAAGAAATGATTGACGTGATTCAGGAGGCAGAATGTGGCTGTGGACTGTAGTGGAAACCACACGGGAGGCAAAGGACCGGTTTTCAGTGGAAAGGGAGACGAAGCAAATAACATTTTTGGGGACAGTCAGCTTTGAAGTCAGCATATTTTGCGCTATGGTTAGCATATTATCACAAACAAAGTACTACTAGGTAGTGAATTCAGCTGTAAGCTAGCAAGGAACGTTGGCCTACAATTAAAGCTGGAAGCTTAGCTACCGATATTGTCTTGTATTTGTAAAAGTGTTCGAGGCTGTAGGGACATTGTTTTTGCGAACAGTTTCAACATTTCTACATACAGTGTTGCATTATTCAAGCGTGTTAACTTCTGTGCAGCAGGAGTGGGGACTGTGAGCTAATGCAGCCCAGACAGCTCTAGCAATAAATGAGTACTTGGAGCAGGCACTTTGCTCTTCACGCTATAAAGGGGCTGCGCTGTCAGACTATACTCTCACGCTTTTAATAGTATACAGCATCATCTAGATATGTGTGCAACAAACGTTCAACGTTCACCTTCTGCTACCATTTCTGTCAACCCGTTTACGCATACAGTTTGGACGCATACGTTCGATAAATCCAACGTATGCACCACATAGAACGCACTGCAACTGCCTCTGCAACGCAATGTTGCAAGACAAACGCAGCGTTCCATTGGAAATGCATGTACTTCTTGGTGTACCAAAACGCAAACACAGACGGTGTGTTCGAAGCATAAGACGCTTTATGAATACGGGCCCGAATGACATGCTGCCTTAATGAATGATATGACTGTGGCAACTTTTTCCTCATCTCCCCAAAAAAAGCAACCAGTAGTAATCCTTCAAAGCTTTAATGGTGATGTTTCTTTGTATGCTGTCAAACTGTCAATGTTTTTGTGTTTGGTTAGTGATTTTAATATTGCATTATTTATTTTGTCATGTCTTGATTGAAATGCAATTGATTGGCCACAGGCTTTTTACTATAGTAATCATTGATTGTTTGTACCCCCCCCCCCCCCCCCACAGGAATATCCTTGTGAGAACGCATGGAACCATCACAGTAGCTGTTCACAAGATGGCGTCATGAGGTCACCTAATGAAGATATACAAGGCTGTCTGTAAAGCTGTTTGTTCACTAATGCTAAATAATCATACACAATATAAGATCTGGATCTGGGAGGTTGTGTTCAAGTGTCAGAAGATTGTCGTTTTTCCTTCTTCTTCCACTGTCTGTTTGGCCAGGAGTCAAATTTAAAAGGAGTCATTTTTAAAAGTCGAGTACATACTATTTGAGTTGTGTTTTGTATAAGTTAATAGGGTCTGATTCGCTTTGGGCCAATATTTCTTATTCAATACCTGGATAAGACTTTTTGGGACATTTGTTCATCTGCAATCAGGTCTGGTTTTCAAATGTAATGTATAAATATTGTATATGTGTTCATATTAAAAGCAATGTAACAATTTGTCACAGCTGTAATGGTGTCTGTGTTCTGCAAAGTCAGGGGGACTTGGTTGTGTCGTACTGTACGGTGTGTCTGAACTGACGGTCTTGTTTATATCTTTTTAGTGTGGTATGTTTTCAAATATATTTCACTCTCGTGGGATACTGCAGTAAACTTGGCCTAGAGGAGCTGAACGTGGTATTTGGTACGCTATACTTCTATATTTTACTGCTGTATCTGTTTTTAAATGTGGGACTTAGTCATGTTTCGTACGGTATGTCTGAACTGAGTCTTCTATGATTTTAAGTGTAGGGTTAAGTTGCCCCTAGATGCTGGTCTTGTCAGTTTAGCATTTCCCCCACTAAAGGTTTGACATTAAGGGTTGCCCTTTTGCCTGGGGCAAGTGACCTGCGCGGTCACGCCAGTTGAGCCTGCTCTGTGGTTGGCCCATTGGGCAGGTGATTATTATTTTTTATTTTTTATTTTTACCGATAACCAAAACGCTAAAAACTCAATTAAGTTAACTTGGCCTACAAACCTACAGGAGTTGAATATTGAGTCGTGGCCACGCCTCACAGTCCCCATAACAGCCAGAAGACTACCCCAGTCATCGCCACCAATCTGAAGGCCACGCCAGACTCAGAACGCACTGACCTTAATGTGGCTGATGTCTGTCAGAGGTCAATGTCAGTAGTTCATTGTCTCTGTACCAAATAGCACCCTATTCGTTATATAATGGGCCTGGGTCAAAAGTAGTAAACCTAAATAGGGAAAGGGGTGCTATTTGGAACACATATTAAATTATGTGTTCATGACTAGCACAGTGCTCACTCAAGTATCTTAGGTGTGTATCATGCATTGTATTCCCCCCCTAGTTTCATCTATTCGTATGCTGAAAAATAAAGAAAATATGTACCCAGAGTTAATTCACAGAAATTGAATTTGGCCATAAGTGAGTTGCATGATGCCTCTTGGTGTGTGAGATGTTTATAGATGAGAGTGTCTGGTCTCTCTCGCTCTCTAGCTCTCTCCCTCTCTCCCCCTCTCTTGTTTAACTAAACCTATTATGTTTTACTTTAGTGAACATGCACAGTTCACATGTCTACAACTTGTATCTATTCACTGTCCCAGCAGGTGCCCATGCTTCCAGTGAACGCATTTCCAGTTCAATGCATTTCTAGGGCGTTTCAGGTCGATACACTTTAACTGGGATAAGGTCGGTTTAATCTTCTGACCTCCGTGTCAAGGGTCCATTACTTTCTCCTTTAGATGGTTTAGCATTTCTCTTGGCATCCTGCTGAGGTAATTCTGTGCACATAATAGTCCTAAGTGTGGAATGTATTTGTTTCAAAACCTAGTCGTTATATGGTTTATATACCATTTATATCATCTCTCTCATTATTACACAACTGGAGTTCAGGTCATATAGGTCTTGCGCTAAAGTTCCTCTGCAGTGGGTGGGACGTCCCGTTATCTGCGGTAAGAACACTGCAGTCAGCGATAACGCCTGGGGTGGCTGTCAACCTGCAGAAATACCCCCTATCTCCGATCACCCCCTATCTCCGACTCTAACATGGTTCATGCTAATTCTCACCTTTTAGCCTAGAAAACCTACTGGTCAAGCCAGTGTTTTTAACATGATGTTTCGACATCAGAGCAGAGAGACGTTTTTCTACCTTTGGGGGATTTGGGGGATGATCAGAGCGAGCGTTACGTGCCAGTCACGTGTCAGTCCCGGGCGACTTTGGTTCACGCGACCCTTTTAAATTCATCGCCAATGTTCTGCTGAACTCCGAGGAGGGAATTCACACAGTTAACTAAAGTTATGGCTACTTCATCCTCAAGGGAACTTATCCAAGTAGCAGCATCCTATTAAGTGCACTATCAAAAGGACAGAGTGTGCACCTAAAATGTAGGAATCTCCCATCTAGCTCTTCGAGCGCAGAACACCACCGATATTGCTGTACTATTTGAGATCAAGCGGAAAATAGTGCAACATCTGATGGAAAATGAAGGTATGTATATAAGTATATTTTAGATTGTAATTTCAGTTTTCATGAATCAATAGTTAGTGTTCTAGATTGGTGTTTTTGTATTTATGTATTTATTTTTGGGGATATGCTTTTATTGTTTTTAAAAAGTCACAAATACATAATAATTTATATTAACCTACTTTGAAGCTGTTCTGTTGTCTCGTTGGCTGTAGCCTACTATTCATGATTGCTGCTACACACTACGTTTATTTGTTGTAATTTCAATCTTGGGCGACTTGGAGGGCTGGAGCAATGCAACGATGTAGTTTGATCAAATCTATTAACCCAGAAGTCCTTTATTACATTAATTAGTGGTGACAATTAGTCGTGATTATCCATCTTTTGTGAAATACTGGGGTGAAAAGTTACATAACTTAATGAAGCAATATGGGATCTGGCTGTCATTCATTTAAAAGTAATTCATTTAAAAGTCCCAAAAATGATGTGCCAATCCCAGATTGCCCCTTTAACGTTCAGTGCATTTCGGTGTCCTTGACTTAGTCACCTGGTTGTTATAAGGTTACTGTAACTGAATTCAAACAGACGTTTATGACCTATGTTTGTTCCTCTAACTGAATTCAAACAGCTAGTGTGTAGTGATGGTCAATTTCCAAACAGAGTTGTGAGCGAGGAAACTCTGATCTAAAGAGAGCAACTGGTCCAGCAGAGTTTTAAATAGTAAGAGACCTCTCCTATGAATTCACACTTACAATACTGTGGTGGTGTATGGTCCAGACCTGGGTTCAAATAGTATTTAAATAATTTCAAAAACTTACGCTGTGTTTGATTTGAGCTCTCCCTGTTCAAGTGAGCTCCTGGGTTGCGCAGTGGTATAAGGCACTGCATCGCAGTGCTAACTGTGCCACTAGAGATCCTGGTTCGAATCCAGGCTCTGTCGCAGCCGGCCGCGACCGGGAGACTCATGGGCGGCGCACAATTGGCCCAGCGTCGTCCAGGGTAGGGGAGGGAATGGCCGGCAGGGATGTAGCTCAGTTGATAGAGCATGGCGTTTGCAACGCCAGGGTTGTGGGTTCGATTACCATGGGGGGCCAGTATGAGTTCACAATACTGTGGTGTATGAGTTCACAATACTGTGGTGTATGGTCGTTCCATTCTCCTTTTCAGGGATAATAAACTAAGCCAAAAGCTTTTCAACTAACCACCAAGCAGCTTCTTAGCAACATAATCTCACCATTCCTCATGACTAATGTAGTTTGCTTTTCTCATTAACACCAGAAGAGCGGATTCAAGAATGTGAGAGTGGCTATTAGTATTGTATTGTATTACTGTAATATCTAGTCTAAAGGGGAGGCAGAGCTACAGTAGTTGTGGTTGTGGATCTGTGGTTACAGAGCTTGTTAATACAGGAAGTCCTATAAAAGGAAACTGAAACATTATCTCAGGCTATTGTATTCAAAACGTACAATTATCAAATATCTTCATTTTAGTTGTTTGCTCTCAAATATTGAAAAACCTTGATGAGAACAATTACTCTGAAATTAGAGAATCTTTCATTTTCCAACGGAACAATTCGTTCAAAAGGTTTTGTTCTTTTAATTGAACTTTTATATCACCTGATTACCAATATCCTGTTCCAACCTGATCTACTCAAGCATAAACTAATCGACATGCCTAATTTATTGTAATTGCCTGCTAAGCCCTTGTTGACACAACACTCCAAAAGGAGTTGGATGCTGTAACTGTAGGTAACTGAACCCACTGGGCATAGCCAACGTCAATTCAACGTCTACGTGAATTCAAAGCAAAGTTAATAAAAATGTGAACCATATCATTGGACTTAGGTTAAAAGTATGTTCAAAGATTGGATTTAGGTTAAAAGTAGATTAAAAGCTGGGTGAGAAAAAAAAATAAAAAATCTCGAAATGAGTTTACGTTGATGACATTTTGGTAAATCCAATTAGTTTTTCAATTGCATTTTTGTTGAAACGATGTGGAAACAACAGCGATTTATCCAGTTTGTACCCAGCGAGAAAGCTTCTAACTAACACTTTGGCTGACCTGAAGGTTTCCATCATAGGGTTCTTATATAGATAGAGAGACAGGGCCCTTTGGCCTTAATATAGGAAATGAATATGCTAGCTTAGCTATCCAGATAGGGCTAGCTCTTCACACGGAAGATGGATATGGTAGCTGCCCAGACATAGCACACAGCTAGCTACGTGGCGTATAATGTGACATAATATAGTGTATGTCAGTAGCTAGCAGCCTCCACCTCAGGGCCCTAGCACCGCTCAGAAACTCAGCGATACTAGTACGCCTCCACCTCAGGCGCCCTAGCACTGCTCAGAAACTCAGCGATACTAATACGCCTCCACCTCAGAGCACTGCTCAGGACAGAGATACTAGCATGTCTCCACCTCAGGGCCCTAGCACTGCTCAGGACAGAGATACTAGCATGTCTCCACCTCAGGGCCCTAGCACTGCTCAGGACAGAGATACTAGCATGTCTCCACCTCAGGGCCCTAGCACTGCTCAGGACAGAGATATCAATCAATCAATCAATTTTATTTTATATAGCCCTTCTTACATCAGCTAATATCTCGAAGTGCTGTACAGAAACCCAGCCTAAAACCCCAAACAGCTAGTAATGCAGGTGTAGAAGCACGGTGGCTAGGAAAAACTCCCTAGAAAGGCGAAAGCCTAGGAAGAAACCTAGAGAGGAACCAGGCTATGAGGGGTGGCCTTGAACCAGGCTATGAGGGGTGGTCCTCTTCTGGCTGTGCCGGGTGGAGATTATAACAGAACCATGCCAAGATGTTCAAAAATGTTCATAAGTGACAAGCATGGTCAAATAATAATCAGGAATAAATCTCAGTTGGCTTTTCATAGCCGATCATTAAGAGTTGAAAACAGCAGGTCTGGGACAGGTAGGGGTTCCATAACCGCAGGCAGAACAGTTGAAACTGGAATAGCAGCAAGGCCAGGCGGACTGGGGACAGCAAGGAGTCACCACGGCCGGTAGTCCCGACGTATGGTCCTAGGGGCTCAGGTCTCTCAGTTGGCTTTTCATAGCCGATCATTAAAGAGTTTAAAACAGCAGGTCTGGGACAGGTAGGGGTTTCGTAGCCGCAGGCAGAACAGTTGAAACTGGAATAGCAGCAAGGCCAGGCGGACTGGGGACAGCAAGGTGTCATCATGCCCGGTAGTCCTGACGTATGGTCCTAGGGCTCAGGTTCTCAGAGAGAAAGAGAGAACGAGAGAATTAGAGAGAGCATACTTAAATTCACACAGGACACTGGATAAGACAGGAGAAGTACTCCAGGTATAACCAACTAACCCCAGCCCCCCGACACATAAACTACTGCAGCATAAATACTGGAGGCTGAGACAGGAGCGGTCCGGAGACACTGTGGCCCCATCCGAAGAAACCCCGGACAGGGCCAAACAGGAAGGATATAACCCCACCCACTCCGCCAAAGCACAGCCCCCGCACCACTAGAGGGATATCCCCAACCACCAACTTACAATCCTGAGACAAGGCCGAGTATAGCCCACAGAGGTCTCCACCACAGCACAAACCAAGGGGGGCGCCAACCCAGACAGGAAGATCACGTCAGTAACTCAACCCACTCAAGTGACGCACCCCTCCCAGGGACGGCATGAAAGAGCACCAGCAAGCCAGTGACTCAGCCCCTGCAACAGGGTTAGAGGCAGAGAACCCCAGTGGAGAGGGGAACCGGCCCGGCAGAGACAGCAAGGGCTGTTCGTTGCTCCAGCCTTTCCGTTCACCTTCACACTCCTGGGCCAGACTACACTCAATCATATGACCTACTGAAGAGATAAGTCTTCAGTAAAGACTTAAAGGTTGAGACCGAGTCTGCGTCTCTCACATGGGTAGGCAGACTGTTCCATAAAAATGGAGATCTATAGGAGAAAGCCCTGCCTCCCGCTGTTTGCTTAGAAATTCTAGGGACAATTAGGAGGCCTGCGTCTTGTGACCGTAGCGTACGTATTGGTATGTGCGGCAGGACCAACTCGGAAAGATAGGTAGGAGCAAGCCCATGTAACGCTTTATAGGTTAACAGTAAAACCTTGAAATCAGCCCTTGCCTTAACAGGAAGCCAGTGTAGGGAAGCTAGCACTGGAGTAATATGATCACATTTCTTGGTTCTAGTCAGGATTCTAGCAGCCGTATTTAGCACTAACTGAAGTTTATTTAGTGCTTTATCCGGGTAGCCGGAAAATAGAGCATTGCAGTAGTCTAACCTAGAAGTAACAAATGCATGGATTAATTTTTCTGCATCATTTTTGGACAGAAAATTTCTGATTTTTGCAATGTTACGTAGATGGAAAAAAGCTGTCCTTGAAACAGTCTTGATATGTTCGTCAAAAGAGAGATCAGGGTCAAGAGTAACACCGAGGTCCTTCACAGTTTTATTTGAGACGACTTTACAACCATCTAGATGAATTGTCAGATTTAACAGAAGATCTCTTTGTTTCTTGGGACCTAGAACAAGCATCTCTGTTTTGTCCGAGTTTAAAAGTAAAACGTTTTCAGCCATCCACTTCCTTATGTCTGAAACACAGGCTTCTAGCGAGGGCAATTTTGGGGCTTCACCATGTTTCATTGAAATGTACAGCTGTGTGTCATCCGCATAGCAGTGAAAGTTAACATTATGTTTTCGAATAACATCCCCAAGAGGTAAAATATATAGTGAAAACAATAGTGGTCCTAAAACGGAACCTTGAGGAACACCGAAATGTACAGTTGATTTGTCGGAGGACAGACCATTCACAGAGACAAACTGATATCTTTCCGACAGGTAGGATCTAAACCAGGCCAGAACTTGTCCGTGTAGACCAATTTGGGTTTCCAGTCTCTCCAAAAGAATGTGGTGATCGATGGTGTCAAAGGCAGCACTAAGGTCTAGGGCCCTGAGATACTAGCATGTCTCCACCTCAGGGGCCCTAGCACTGCTCAGAACAGAGATACTAGCATGTCTCCACCTCAGGGCCCTAGCACTGCTCAGGACAGAGATACTAGCATGTCTCCACCTCAGGGGCCCTAGCACTGCTCAGAACAGAGATACTAGCATGTCTCCACCTCAGGGCCCTAGCACTGCTCAGGACAGAGATACTAGCATGTCTCCACCTCAGGGCCCTAGCACTGCTCAGGACAGAGATACTAGCATGTCTCCACCTCAGGGCCCTAGCACTGCTCAGAACAGAGATACTAGCATGTCTCCACCTCAGGGCCCTAGCACTGCTCAGGACAGAGATACTAGCATGTCTCCACCTCAGGGCCCTAGCACTGCTCAGAACAGAGATACTAGCATGTCTCCACTTCAGGGCCCTAGCACTGCTCAGGACAGAGATACTAGCATGTCTCCACCTCAGGGCCCTAGCAATGCTCAGGACAGAGATACTAGCATGTCTCCACCTCAGGGCCCTAGCACTGCTCAGGACAGAGATACTAGCATGTCTCCACCTCTGGGCCCTAGCACTGCTCAGGACAGAGATACTAGCATGTCTCCACCTCAGGGCCCTAGCACTGCTCAGGACAGAGATACTAGCATGTCTCCACCTCAGGGGCCCCTAGCACTGCTCAGGACAGAGATACTAGCATGTCTCCACCTCAGGGCCCTAGCACTGCTCAGGACAGAGATACTAGCATGTCTCCACCTCAGGGGCCCTAGCACTGCTCAGGACAGAGATACTAGCATGTCTCCACCTCAGGGCCCTAGCACTGCTCAGGACAGAGATACTAGCATGTCTCCACCTCAGGGCCCTAGCACTGCTCAGGACAGAGATACTAGCATGTCTCCACCTCAGGGCCCTAGCACTGCTCAGGACAGAGATACTAGCATGTCTCCACCTCAGGGGCCCTAGCACTGCTCAGGACAGAGATACTAGCAGCCTCCACCTTTTTATTTATTTTATTTAACCAGTTAAGCCAGTTGAGAACAAGTTCTCATTTACAACTGCGACCTGGCCAAGATAAAGCAAAGTAGTGCGATTTAAAAACAACAACAACACAGAGTTACACATGGGGTAAACAAAACGTAAAGTCAATAACACAATAGAAAATCTATATACAGTGTGTGCAAATGTAGTAAGTTATGGAGGTAAGGCAATAAATGACCGGGAGCCAGTGGGTTTGGCGACGAATATGTAGTGAGGGCCAGCCAACGAGAGCGTACAGGTCACAATGGTGAGTAGTATATGGGGCTTTGGTGACTAAACGGATGGCACTGTGATAGACTACATCCAATTTGCTGAGTAGAGTGTTGGAGGCTATTTTGTAAATGACATCGCCGAAGTCAAGGATCGGTAGGATAGTCAGTTTTACGAGGGCATGTTTGGCAGCATGAGTGAAGGAGGCTTTGTGGCGAAATTAGTCGAAAGCCTCAGGTCCCTGGCACCGCTCAGAAACTCAGCAATACTAGTACGCCTCCACCTCAGGGGCCCTGGCACTGCTCAGAAACTCAGCGATACTAGTACGCCTCCACCTCAGGGGCCCTAGCACTGCTCAGAAACTCAGAGATAATGATAAGATCTGGACACACACACCCTACAGCCCCACCCCCACAATAGCTCATCTTCCTGCTTTTGAGCTTCTCCCTGGTATAACCCAACAGACAGCTTCTCCCTGGTATAACCCAGCAGACAGCTTCTCCCTGGTATAACCCAACAGACAGCTTCTCCCTGGTATAACCCAGCAGACAGCTTCTCCCTGGTATAACCCAACAGACAGCTTCTCCCTGGTATAACCCAGCAGACAGCTTCTCCCTGGTATAACCCAACAGACAGCTTCTCCCTGGTATAACCCAGCAGACAGCTTCTCCCTGGTATAACCCAACAGACAGCTTCTCCCTGGTATAACCCAGCAGACAGCTCCTCCCTGGTATACAGTGGGGGAAAAAAGTATTTAGTAAGCCACCAATTGTGCAAGTTCTCCCACTTAAAAATATGAGAGAGGCCTGTAATTTTCATCATAGGTACACGTCAACTATGACAGACAAAATGAGGAAAAAAAATCTAGAAAATCACATTGTAGGATTTTTAATGAATTTATTTGCAAATTATGGTGGAAAATAAGTATTTGGTCAATAACAAAAGTTTCTCAATACTTTGTTATATACCCTTTGTTGGCAATGACACAGGTCAAACGGGTTCTGTAAGTCTTCACAAGGTTTTCACACACTGTTGCTGGTATTTTGGCCCATTCCTCCATGCAGATCTCCTCTAGAGCAGTGATGTTTTGGGGCTGTTGCTGGGCAACACGGACTTTCAACTCCCTCCAAAGATTTTCTATGGGGTTGAGATCTGGAGACTGGCTAGGCCACTCCAGGACCTTGAAATGCTTCTTACGAAGCCACTCCTTCGTTGCCCGGGCGGTGTGTTTGGGATCATTGTCATGCTGAAAGACCCAGCCACGTTTCATCTTCAATGCCCTTGCTGATGGAAGGAGGTTTTCACTCAAAATCTCACGATACATGGCCCCATTCATTCTTTCCTTTACACGGATCAGTCGTCCTGGTCCCTTTGCAGAAAAACAGCCCCAAAGCATGATGTTTCCACCCCCATGCTTCACAGTAGGTATGGTGTTCTTTGGATGCAACTCAGCATTCTTTGTCCTCCAAACACGACGAGTTGAGTTTTTACCAAAAAGTTCTATTTTGGTTTCATCTGACCATATGACATTCTCCCAATCCTCTTCTGGATCATCCAAATGCACTCTAGCAAACTTCAGACGGGCCTGGACATGTACTGGCTTAAGCAGGAGGACACGTCTGGCACTGCAGGATTTGAGTCCCTGGCGGCGTAGTGTGTTACTGATGGTAGGCTTTGTTACCTTGGTCCCAGCTCTCTGCAGGTCATTCACCAGGTCCCCCCCGTGTGGTTCTGGGATTTTTGCTCACCGTTCTTGTGATAATTTTGACCCCACGGGGTGAGATCTTGCGTGGAGCCCCAGATCGAGGGAGATTATCAGTGGTCTTGTATGTCTTCCATTTCCTAATAATTGCTCCCACAGTTGATTTCTTCAAACCAAGCTGCTTACCTATTGCAGATTCAGTCTTCCCAGCCTGGTGCAGGTCTACAATTTTGTTTCTGGTGTCCTTTGACCGCTCTTTGGTCTTGGCCATAGTGGAGTTTGGAGTGTGACTGTTTGAGGTTGTGGACAGGTGTCTTTTTCACTGATAACAAGTTCAAACAGGTGCCATTAATACAGGTAACGAGTGCAGGACAGAGGAGCCTCTTAAAGAAGAAGTTACAGGTCTGTGAGAGCCAGAAATCTAGCTTGTTTGTAGGTGACCAAATACTTATTTTCCACCATAATTTGCAAATAAATTCATTAAAAATCCTACAATGTGATTTTCTGGATATTTTTTTCTCAATTTGTCTGTCATAGTTGACGTGTACCTATGATGAAAATTACAGGCCTCTCTCATCTTTTTAAGTGGGAGAACTTGCACAATTGGTGGCTGACTAAATACTTTTTTTCCCCACTGTAACTCAACAGACAGCTCCTCCCTGGTATAACCCAACAGACAGCTTCTCCCTGGTATAACCCAACAGACAGCTTCTCCCTGGTATAACCCAACAGACAGCTTCTCCCTGGTATAACCCAACAGACAGCTTCTCCCTGGTATAACCCAACAGACAGCTTCTCCCTGGTATAACCCAACAGACAGAGCACCAGGTCTGTGGTGGTTCAATGCATGTCATGCATGTGAGAGGTGACATTTAGCCTACTCCAGCCCTGGCTTGCAGGAAGGAAATTCAATCTGGCATGATCTAGTTTGAACCTGCTCTTGCTCTTAAAGTAATATTAAGATGCTCTGTAATGACATGACAGTTTTTTGTAGGACATCTTCAACTGACTTCCAAATGTTGCGGCATCTCTCCAATTTGATTTTAATAATATAACAAAAATACATCTATAGATTATCATTATTTCTCCATCTTTTTGGATGGTGAAGTGAGTAGTAAGGTCTGACTATTGCTTTATGTCCTGTGTTTCTGTCTGTCTGTCCAGAAATGCCTCTGCTTTTTTCAGAGTTTCTCAAAGAAAGATGGTCATTGTGCTAGTGGTCATCGTTGACGAACAGCCGAGTGTTTTTGAAAAAAACGGGGATCTTGTCTCGTTCATTATCTCAACACTAGTTTGTCCTGATCCCTGGGTCCTCCTGGGTGATCTGTTAGATCTATTTGATCACCCTGAAGATAATCTGGAAAGGCACGAAGATAGTTGCATCATTTCTGCAAAAGGTGGTCATAGTGAGATCTCTCACTCAAATGGATCTCATTTAAATACTGTGTCTTCACTCTCATGTTTTGATGGGTGGTTATCTGTGTATGACACTTGCTAACTTCACTCAGGGAAAGTTTTTCTCTCAAGACAAGTCACACCGTTGCCATGAATTTCATTTCATTTAACCTTTATCGAACCATAAAAGACCCTTGAGGTTAAAAAACAAAAAATGTTAGTGTGATTTTGATGTTATTTCTAACTTGTGTGTATGTTGTTACAGGTGCAAGGCTAACCTTGAAACAGCTGTAGATGCATCTCCCTATCCACACACCAGAGGATGACGCTACAATAGACAACAGATCTGCCTTTCACCATGCTACCTAAAGACCACAACAGGTAAATGAAACCTCCAACTGTTATCTGTACCTGTAACCGCTAATGTCTGTTATCTGTACCTGTAACCGCTAATGTCTGTTATCTGTACCTGTAACCGCTGATGACTATTACAATATTACTTCTACAAATGTTGTGGGAAAATGTCCATTCAACTGAAAGGTACATTTGTGCCGTTGGCTATTTACTTGACAAAATATTACCTTCGGTTTTTAAAGAAATGACTTATGGCTAACTAATGTAAAATCTGTTGATGTGTTTATGGGAATGTTCGCTGCAGTGTTTTCTCATCTTCCCTTCACTTAGTGTCACTGTGTCACTCAATGAACATGATTCACATACCTTCAGCATTTTGACCTATACAAGCTGTACATGTCTCTTCTCTCATTCCTTACACACAAACACACACTCATTCATTACAAGTGAACCAACCAGCGTCATGTTCTGATCGGCCTGATCGACCTGTTCCCAGATCTGAACCAGCGTCATGTTCTGATCGGCCTGATCGACCTGCTCCCAGATCTGAACCAGCGTCATGTTCTGATCGGCCTGATCGACCTGCTCCCAGATCTGAACCAGCGTCATGTTCTGATCGGCCTGATCGACCTGTTCCCAGATCTGAACCAGCGTCATGTTCTGATCGGCCTGATCGACCTGTTCCCAGATCTGAACCAGCGTCATGTTCTGATCGGCCTGATCGACCTGCTCCCAGATCTGAACCAGCGTCATTTTCTGATCGGCCTGATTGACCTGCTCCCAGATCTGAACCAGCGTCATGTTCTGATCGGCCTGATCGACCTGTTCCCAGATTTGAACCAGCGTCATGTTCTGATTGGCCTGATCGACCTGTTCCCAGATCTGAACCAGCGTCATGTTCTGATCGGCCTGATCGACCTGCTCCCAGATCTGAACCAGCGTCATGTTCTGATCGGCCTGATCGACCTGTTCCCAGATCTGAACTAGCGTCATGTTTGATCGGCCTGATCGACCTGTTCCCAGATCTGAACCAGCGTCATGTTCTGATCGGCCTGATCGACCTGTTCCCAGATCTGAACCAGCGTCATGTTCTGATCGGCCTGATCGACCTGTTCCCAGATCTGAACCAGCGTCATGTTCTGATCGGCCTGATCGACCTGTTCCCAGATCTGAACCAGCGTCATGTTCTGATCGGCCTGATCGACCTGCTCCCAGATCTGAACCAGCGTCATGTTCTGATCGGCCTGATCGACCTGTTCCCAGATCTGAACCAGCGTCATGTTCTGATCGGCCTGATCGACCTGTTCCCAGATCTGAACCAGCGTCATGTTCTGATCGGCCTGATCGACCTGCTCCCAGATCTGAACCAGCGTCATGTTCTGATCGGCCTGATCGACCTGCTCCCAGATCTAAACCAGCGTCATGTTCTGATCGGCCTGATCGACCTGTTCCCAGATCTGAACCAGCGTCATGTTCTGATCGGCCTGATCGACCTGTTCCCAGATCTGAACCAGCGTCATGTTCTGATCGGCCTGATCGACCTGTTCCCAGATCTGAACCAGCGTCATGTTCTGATCGGCCTGATCGACCTGCTCCCAGATCTGAACCAGCGTCATGTTCTGATCGGCCTGATCGACCTGTTCCCAGATCTGAACCAGCGTCATGTTCTGATCGGCCTGATCGACCTGTTCCCAGATCTGAACCAGCGTCATGTTCTGATCGGCCTGATCGACCTGTTCCCAGATCTGAACCAGCGTCATGTTCTGATCGGCCTGATCGACCTGCTCCCAGATCTGAACCAGCATCATATTCTGATCGGCCTGTCATTGTTTGGTATGAGAATGAGTGACAAGGAGTTGGCATTATAGCACAAACAGATGCACATCTTTGTTGAGAAGAAAATACTAGCTTTGTATACTGGTTCTAATGCGTTCTGTTAATGCCTGTGTGTGGACAGTAGCACGGTGGTGGTAGACCTGAAATATGTATTTTGTTGGTGGCCCACTGTTGGAAGGTATGCACATTAAGGAGTGTAGCTTTAATGCTTGTGTCTATGGCGGCGGTGGTAGACTTGAAAGGGTCTTAAAAACGTTCTGCTGCTGATCTGTATTGGACACATGGTAGGTCACATGGTAGGTCACAGATGTGGACCAGTAAAAAATGAAGCAGACACAATAATAACTTTCACTACACTTTTTCCTCTCTCAGAGAGTTTTGTCTCTCTCTCTCTCTCTCTCTCTCTCTCTCTCGATCTCTCTCTGTTTCTCTCAATTCAATTCAATTTAAGGGCTTTATTGGCATGGGAAACGTATGTTAACATTGCCAAAGCAAGTGAAGTAGAGAGTAAACAAAAGTGAAATAAACAATAACTATTAACAGTAAACATTACACTCAGAAGTTTCAAAAGAATAAAGACATTTCAAATGTCTTATTATGTGTATATATACAGTGTTGTAACAATGTGCAAATAGTTAAAGTACAAATGGGAAAATAAATAAACATAAATATGGGTTGTATTTACAATGGTGTTTGTTCTTCACTGGTTGCCCTTTTCTTGTGGCAACAGGTCACAAATCTTGCAGCTGTGATGGCACACTGTGGTTTTTCACCCAGTAGATAAGGGAGTTTATCAAAATTGGGTTTGTTTTCGAATTCTTTGTGGATCGCTGTAATCTGAGGGAAATATGTGTCTCTAATATGGTCATACATTTGGCAGGAGGTTAGGAAGTGCAGCTCAGTTTCCACCTCATTTTGTGGGCAGTGTGCACATAGCCTGTCTTCTCTTGAGAGCTAGGTCTGCCTACGGCGGCCTTTCTCAATAGCAAGGCTATGCTCACTGAGTCTGTACATAGTCAAAGCTTTCCTTAAGTTTGGGTCAGTCACAGTGGTCAGGTATTCTGCCACTGTGTACTCTCTGTTTAGGGCCAAATAGCATTCTAGTTTGCTCTGTTTTTTTTTGTTTGTTCTTTCCAATGTGTCAAGTAATTCTCTTTTTGTTTTCTCATGATTTGGTTAGGTCTAATTGTGTTGATGTTGTTGTTGTTGTCCTGGGGCTGTGTGGGGTCTGTTTGTGTTTGTGAACATAGGCCCAGGACAAGCTTACTTAGGGGACTCTTCTCCAAGTTCATCTCTCTGTAGGTGATGGCTTTGTTATGGAAGGTTTGGGAATCGCTTCCTTTTAAGTGGTTATAGAATTTAACGGCTCTTTTCTGGATTTTGATAATTAGCGGGTATTGGCCTAATTCTGCTCTGCATGCATTATTTGGTGTTTTACGTTGTACACGGAGGATGTTTTTGCAGAATCCTGCATGCAGAGTCTCAATTTGGTGTTTGTCCCATTTTGTGAATTCTTGGTTGGTGAGCGGACCCCAGACCTCAGAACCATAAAGGGCAATGGGTTCTATAACTATTTCAAGTATTTTTAGCCAGATCCTAATTGGTATGTCAAATTTTATGTTCCTTTTGATGGCATAGAAGGCCCTTCTTGCCTTGTCTCTCAGATCGTTCACAGCTTTGTGGAAGTTACCTGTGGCACTGATGTTTAGGCCGAGGTATGTATAGTTTTTATGTGCTCTAGGGCAACGGTGTCTAGATGGAATTTGTATTTGTGGTCCTGGCAACTGGACCTTTTTTGGAACACCATTATTTTTGTCTTACTGAGATTTACTGTCAGGGCCCAGGTCTGACAGAATCTGTGCAGAAGATCTAGGTGCTGCTGTAGGCCCTCCTTGGTTGGTGACAGAAGCACCAGATCATCAGCAAACAGAAGACATTTGACTTCAGATTCTAGTAGGGTGAGGCCGGGTGCTGCAGACTGTTCTAGTGCCCTCGCCAATTCATTGATATATATGTTGAAGAGGGTGGGGCTTAAACTGCATCCCTGTCTCACCCCACGGCCCTGTGGAAAGAAATGTGTGTGTTTTTGCCAATTTTAACCGCACACTTGTTGTTTGTGTACATGGATTTTGTAATGTCGTATGTTTTTCCCCCCAACCCCACTTTCCATCAATTTGTATAGCAGACCCTCATGCCAAATTGAGTCAAAAGCTTTTGAAATCAACAAAGCATGAGAAGACTTTGCCTTTGTTTTGGTTTGTTTGTTTGTCAATTAGGGTGTGCAGGGTGAATACGTGGTCTGTCGTACGGTAATATGGTAAAAAGCCAATTTGACATTTGCTCATTACATTGTTTTCACTGAGGAAATGAACTAGTCTGCTGTTAATGATAATGCAGAGGATTTTCCCAAGGTTGCTGTTGACGCATATCCCACGGTAGTTATTGGGGTCAAATTTGTCTCCACTTTTGTGGATTGGTGTCACACCCTGGCTCTGGGACTCTATATGTTGAGCCAGGGTGTGTTCTTTCTGTTGTGTTTATTTCTATGTTGGCCAGAGTGACTCCCAATCAGAGGCAACGAGTGTCAGCTGTCGTTGGTTGTCTCTGATTGGGAGCCATATTTATACTGTCTGTTTTCCCTTTGTGTTTGTGGGTTCTTGTTCCGTGTTGGTCATTGTTACCGTGGACTTCACGAGTCGTTTCTTGTTTTGTTTATTGTTGTCTATTATCACTAAAGATAATAAAGTTTAAACATGTTCGTTCATCACGCTGCGCCTTGGTCTATTCCCTACGACGATCGTGACAGAAGAACCCACCATAAAAGGACCAAGCAGCGTGTCCAGGGGCAGATCTTGGACTGGACATGGGAGGAAGCGCCGGGAAAGGAGATGGAGAGGTTGGCGATGGCCCAGGTGGGCAAATCGGGGTCCTGGGAGGACATGCTCGGGGGCAAGGGACCTTGGGCTAGGATTAAGGCCCTGGCGAGAGAGGAGCAGCGGCGTCAGCAGTGTCATCGTCGGACGGACGAGAGGCAACCCCAAAAAAATTTTTTGGGGGGGCACACGGCATGGGCGGCTGGGCAGCAGGAGGCTGCCACAGGGCGATTTGGAGAGGAGGCCACCGGGTTAGGGGGGCCAGAAGGCAGGTTGGCGGAGCCTGGATGGAGAGCGGAACCAACTTCCCGTACTCAGGCATGGCAGCATGGGACGGGGCAGGTTCCGCGGTATGCGGAGCGGCGTACTGTGCCACGAGTGGTCCGACATAGTCCTGTACGTCCTGTGCGAGCACCCCGCACGTGTCGTGCGAAGGGAGGTATGCAGCCAGGACGGAGTGTGCCGGCTCAACGCTCGTGGTCTCCAATGCCTCTCCGCGGTCCCGGATATCCTGCTCCAGTGTCACGTGCTGTTATGCCAGTACGGGTACACAGCCCTGTACGTCCTGTGCGGATGCCTCACACAGAGTGTGTGAGGGTAGGCATTCAGCCAGGACGGGTTGTGGCCGCTCTTCACTCCAGGTCTCCTATCCGTCTCCACAGCCCGGTTCGGCCTGTCCCTGCTCCACGCACCAAGCCTACGGTGTGCGTCGCCAGCCCAGTCCGGCCTGTCCCTGCTCCTCGCACCAAGCCTACGGTGTGCGTCGCCAGCCCGGTCCGGCCTGTCCCTGCTCCTCGCACCAAGCCTACGGTGTGCGTCGCCAGCCCAGTCCGGCCTGTCCCTGCTCCACGCACCAAGCCTACGGTGTGCGTCGCCAGCCCGGTCCGGCCTGTCCCTGCTCCACGCACCAAGCCTACGGTGTGCGTCGCCAGCCCAGTCCGGCCTGTCCCTGCTCCTCGCACCAAGCCTACGGTGTGCGTCACCAGCCCGGTCCGGCCTGTCCCTGCTCCTCGCACCAAGCCTACGGTGTGCGTCGCCAGCCCAGTCCGGCCTGTCCCTGCTCCACGCACCAAGCCTACGGTGTGCGTCGCCAGCCCGGTCCGGCCTGTCCCTGCTCCTCGCACCAAGCCTACGGTGTGCGTCGCCAGCCCGGTCCGGCCTGTCCCTGCTCCACGCACCAAGCCTACGGTGTGCGTCGTCAGCCTGGTAAGGCCCGTTCCTCCTCCACGCACCAAGCCAGGGGTGCGAGTCGTCAGCCCGGTCCGGCCTGTTCCTACTCCACGCACCAAGCCAGGGGTGCGCATCGTCAGCCCGGTCCGGCCCGTTCCGGCTCCACGCACCAAGCCAGGGGTGCGCGTCGCCCAGCCCGGCCCGGCCTGTTCCTGCTACTCGCACTAAGCCAGGGGTGCGAGTCGTCAGCCTGGTAAGGCCCGTTCCTCCTCCACGCACCAAGCCAGGGGTGCGCGTCGTCAGCCTGGTAAGGCCCGTTCCTCCTCCACGCACCAAGCCAGGGGTGCGCGTCGTCAGTCCAGCACAACCCGTGCCTGGGTCACCGGTGCCTGGTAAGGTACCGGTCAACTGCTCCACTACGGAGCTGAAGCTAACCGCTCCTGCTGCGTCCAGTTCCGCTCCAGCCAGCGGGGCCAGACTGGACCAGGGGCGCTATGGGGGGTTTATTGGAGGGTGGTGGGCAAGGCCGGAGCCAGAACCACCGCCGAGGAGGAATGCCCACCCAGCCCTCCCCTGTTTTGTTCAAGTTGAGGCGCGGTCGCAGTCCGCGCCTTTAGGGGGGTGTACTGTCACACCCTGGCTCTGGGACTCTATATGTTGAGCCAGGGTGTGTTCTTTCTGTTGTGTTTATTTCTATGTTGGCCAGAGTGACTCCCAATCAGAGGCAACGAGTGTCAGCTGTCGTTGGTTGTCTCTGATTGGGAGCCATATTTATACTGTCTGTTTTCCCTTTGTGTTTGTGGGTTCTTGTTCCGTGTTGGTCATTGTTACCGTGGACTTCACGAGTCGTTTCTTGTTTTGTTTATTGTTGTCTATTATCACTAAAGATAATAAAGTTTAAACATGTTCGTTCATCACGCTGCGCCTTGGTCTATTCCCTACGACGATCGTGACAATTAGGGTGATCAGTCCTTGGTTCCAAATATTGGGGAAGATGCCAGAGCTAAGGATGATGTTAAAGAGTTTAAGTATAGCTAATTGAAATTTGTGGTCTGTATATTTTATCATTTCATTGAGGATACCATCAACACCACAGGACTTTTTGGGTTGGAGGGTTTGTATTTTGTCCTGTAGTTCATTCAATGTAATTGGAGAATCCAGTGGGTTCTGGTAGTCTTTAATAGTTGATTCTAAGATTTGCATTTGATCATGTATATTTTTTTTGCTGTTTGTTCTCTGTTATAGGGCCAAAAGATTGGAGAAGTGGTTTACCCATACATCTCCGTTTTGGATAGATAGCTCTTCGTGTTGTTGTTTGTTTAGTGTTTTCCAATTTTCCCAGAAGTGGTTAGAGTCTATGGATTCTTCAATTACATTGAGCTGATTTCTGACATGCTGTTCCTTCTTTTTCCGTAGTGTATTTCTGTATTGTTTTAGTGATTCACCATAGTGAAGGCGTAGGCTCAGGTTTTCTGGGTCTCTATGTTTTTGGTTGGATAGGTTTCTCAATTTCTTTCTTAGGTTTTTGCATTCTTCATCAAACCATTTATCACTGTTATTACTTTTCTTTGGTTTTCTGTTAGAGATTTTTAGATTTGATAGGGAAGCTGAGAGGTCAAATATACTGTTTAGGTTTTCTACTGCCAAGTTTACACCTTCACTATTACAGTGGAACGTTTTGTCCAGGAAGTTGTCTAGAATGGATTGAATTTGTTGTTTCCTAATTGTTTTTGGTAGGTTTCAACACTACTTTCCTTCCATCTATAGCATTTCTTAATATTATTCAGTTCCTTTGGCTTTGATGCCTCATGATTGAGTATTGCTCTGTTCAAGTAGACTGTGATTTTGCTGTGGTCTGATAGGGGTGTCAGTGGGCTGACTGTGAACGCTCTGAGAGACTCTGGGTTGAGGTCAGTGATAAAATAGTCTACAGTACTACTGCCAAGAGATGAGCTATAGGTGTACCTACCATAGGAGTCCCCTCGAAGCCTACCATTGACTATGTACATACCCAGTGTGCGACAGAGCTGCAGGAGTCGTGACCCGTTTTTGTTGGTTATGTTGTCGTAGTTGTGCCTAGGGGGGCATATGGGGGAGGGAATGCTGTCACCTCCAGGTAGGTGTTTGTCCCCCCTGTGTGCTGAGGGTGTCAGGTTCTTGTCCAGTTCTGGCATTTAGGTCGCCACAGACTAGTACATGTCCCTGGGTCTGGAAATGATTGATTTCCCCCCTCCAGGATGGAGAAACTGTCTTCATTAAAGTATGGGGATTCTAGTGGGGGGATATAGGTAGCACACAGGAGGACATTTTTCTCAGTTGAGATAATTTCCTTTTGAATTTCTAACCAAATGTAAAATGTTCCTGTTTTGATTAATTTAATAGAGTGAGTTAGGTCTGCTCTATACCAAATTAGCATACCCCCTGAGTCCCTTCCCTGTTTCACACCTGGTAGTTTGGTGGATGGGACTACCAGCTCTCTGTAACCTAGAGGGCAACCAGTGGGTCCGTCTCCTCTATACCATGTTTCTTGTAGGATGACAATGTCTGTATTTCCGATTTCTTTGGTGAAGTCCAGATTCCTGCTCTTTAGGCCAAAGGCAGATGACCTCAGGCCTTGGATATTCCAGGATGAAATAGTGAAGGCTTTGTGTTCCATAAAGTGTCTAATGTTGTTGGTTGTGTGGTTTGGCCTCAGGCCAGTAATTGTGAGCAGAGCCTGCTGAGCATCTGGTACATGCCATTGGCTTGGGCTAGTGTAAGAGTGGGTGTTGGGCCTGTTTGCCTGCTCACGGCCTGGGCGTATGTGTGACTTTCATGTTGAGGCCCTCTTTGTGGGAGTGGGGGCTTGGGGTGGGTAGGAGGGGCATAGGTCTGATCTGAGGGGGCCTAAATGGGGTGTGGGCATGGTTGACTTGGGGGGAGTTAATTGGTGGGGGTGGGGGGTGTAGATGTGGTTGATGGTGCTGTGGTCTGGATGTAGGTCCTCTCTGCGGGGGTCCTCTATGTGTAGGTCCTGGGGGGTCCCGCAGGTCTGGGAGAGTGTCTCGCTGGTCTGGGCGGGGTGTCTGTTGATCTGTTGCTCCTGTGTGAGGTGTTGGGTCTGCGGTTGAGGGCGATATCCTTTAGGGTCCGGGCGAAGGTGGGCACTGCTGCCTTGTATAGGTGGACCTGGTCGTAAAGGCTGTTCACGTCCAGGGTGGAGTGGTGGGCCAGGTAGACATTTGGTTTTGATGCACAGTCACGGGAAATACTTGCGTTTACCCGCTGTATGGTAGCAGGGTGGAAGTCTTTTCGTGGTAACAGGGTTGAGATAACCAGTTTTTTCTATCACTCCCTTGAGTGATGTGGCCACCCTTTCCTGCTGTGTTCTCAGGTCGTTTGTGCCTGTGTGTATTATTATGTGGCTGGGTGATCCTAGTCGGTGATCTCACCCCGTGGGGTCAAAATGATCACAAGAACGGTGAGCAAAAATCCCAGAACCACACGGGGGGACCTAGTGAATGACCTGCAGAGAGCTGGGACCAAAGTAACAAAGCCTACCATCAGTAACACACTATGCCGCCAGGGACTCAAATCCTGCAGTGCCAGACGTGTCCCCCTGCTTAAGCCAGTACATGTCCAGGCCCGTCTGAAGTTTGCTAGAGTGCATTTGGATGATCCAGAAGAGGATTGGGAGAATGTCATATGGTCAGATGAAACCAAAATAGAACTTTTTGGTAAAAACTCAACTCGTCGTGTTTGGAGGACAAAGAATGCTGAGTTGCATCCAAAGAACACCATACCTACTGTGAAGCATGGGGGTGGAAACATCATGCTTTGGGGCTGTTTTTCTGCAAAAGGACCAAGACGACTGATCCGTGTAAAGGAAAGAATGA
>NC_059221.1:37723906-37806406 GCF_020615455.1 Coregonus clupeaformis
GAGACATGGAGGGGACAGAGACACAGAGACACGGAGGAGACAGAGACACAGAGACACGGAGGAGACAGAGACACAGAGACATGGAGGGGACAGCGACACAGAGACATGGAGGAGACAGAGACACATAGACATGGAGGAGACAGAGACACAGAGACATGGAGGAGAAAGAGACACAGAGACATGGAGGGGACAGAGACACAGAGACACAGAGGAGACAGAGACACAGAGACACAGAGGAGACAGAGACACAGAGGAGACAGAGACATGGAGGAGACAGAGACACAGAGACACAGAGACACAGAGGAGACAGAGACACTGAGACACAGAGGAGACAGAGACACAGAGACATGGAGGGGACAGCGACACAGAGACATGGAGGAGACAGACACACTGAGACATGGAGGGGACAGAGACACAGAGACACAGAGGAGACAGAGACACAGAGACACTGAGGAGACAGAGACACAGAGACATGGAGGAGACAGAGACATGGAGGAGACAGAGACACAGAGACACAGATGAGACAGAGACACAGGGACATGGAGGAGACAGAGACACAGAGACACAGAGGAGACAGACACACAGAGACACAGAGACATGGAGGAGACAGAGACACAGAGACATGGAGGAGACAGAGACACAGGGACATGGAGGAGACAGACACACAGAGACACAGAGGAGATAGAGACACAGAGACACAGAGGAGACAGAGACACAGAGACACAGAGGAGATAGAGACACAGAGACATGGAGGAGACAGAGACACTGATACATGGAGGAGACAGAGACATGGAGGAGACAGAGACACAGAGACAAAGAGGAGACAGAGACACAGAGACACAGAGTAGATAGAGACACAGAGACACAGAGGAGACAGAGACACAGAGACACAGAGGAGATAGAGTAGATAGAGACACAGAGACACAGAGGAGATAGAGTCACAGAGACACAGAGGAGACAGAGACACAGAGACACAGAGGAGACAGAGACACAGAGACACAGAGGAGATAGAGACACAGAGACATAGAGGAGACAGATACACAGAGACACAGAGGAGATAGAGACACAGCGACATGGAGAAGACAGAGACACAGGGACATATTGGAGACAGAGACACAGAGACATGGAGGAGACAGAGACACAGAGACATGGAGGAGAAAGAGACACAGAGACACAGAGGAGACAGAGACATGGAGGAGAAAGAGACACAGAGACACAGAGGAGACAGAGACACAGAGACACAGAGGAGACGGAGACACAGATACATGGATGAGACAGAGACATGGAGGAGAAAGAGACACAGAGACATGGAGGAGACAGAGACACAGAGACATGGAGGAGACAGAGACACTGAGACATGGAGGAGACAGAGACACAGAGACATGGAGGAGACAGAGACACAGAGACACTGAGGAGACAGAGACACAGAGACATGGAGGAGACAGAGACACAGAGACATGGAGGAGACAGAGACACAGAGACATGGAGGAGACAGAGACACAGAGACACAGAGGAGACAGAGACACAGGGACATGGAGGAGACAGAGACACAGAGACATGGAGGAGACAGAGACACAGAGACACAGAGGAGACAGAGACACAGAGACATGGAGGAGACAGAGACACAGAGACATGGAGGAGACAGACACACTGAGACATGGAGGAGACAGAGACACAGAGACATGGAGGAGAAAGCAGGAGAATCAACAAATGGAACAACACTATAATATGCCCATTTGGACAAGCGAGACTGAGGGGAAAGTATGACAAAGGTTTTGTGTGCATCCGCGCGTATGTGTGTGTAGGTCCACTTATGGGTGTTTGCTGTCTAACAAAATGTTCAGTGCAGTACATGATTGCCCTCTCCTCCATGTCTCTCTGTTCATGTTATTCCCCTCTCCTCCATGTCTCTCTGTTCATGTTATTCCCCTCTCCTCCATGTCTCTCTGTTCATGTTATTCCCCTCTCCTCCATGTCTCTCTGTTCATGTTATTCCCCTCTCCTCCATGTCTCTCTGTTCATGTTATTCCCCTCTCCTCCATGTCTCTCTGTTCATGTTATTCCTCTCTCTCTGTCTCTCTGTTCATGTTATTCCCCTCTCCTCCATGTCTCTCTGTTCATGTTATTCCCCTCTCCTCCATGTCTCTCTGTTCATGTTATTCCCCTCTCCTCCATGTCTCTCTGTTCATGTTATTCCCCTCTCCTCCATGTCTCTCTGTTCATGTTATTCCCCTCTCCTCCATGTCTCTCTGTTCATGTTATTCCCCTCTCCTCCATGTCTCTCTGTTCATGTTATTCCCTCTCCTCCATGTCTCTCTGTTCATGTTATTCCTCTCTCTCTGTCTCTCTGTTCATGTTATTCCCCTCTCTGTGTCTCTCTGTTCATGTTATTCCCCTCTCCTCCATGTCTCTCTGTTCATGTTATTCCCCTCTCCTCCATGTCTCTCTGTTCATGTTATTCCCCTCTCCTCCATGTCTCTCTGTTCATGTTATTCCCCTCTCCTCCATGTCTCTCTGTTCATGTTATTCCCCTCTCCTCCATGTCTCTCTGTTCATGTTATTCCCCTCTCCTCCATGTCTCTCTGTTCATGTTATTCCTCTCTCTCTGTCTCTCTGTTCATGTTATTCCCCTCTCTGTGTCTCTCTGTTCATGTTATTCCCCTCTCCTCCATGTCTCTCTGTTCATGTTATTCCCTCTCCTCTCTGTGTCTCTCTGTTCATGTTATTCCCCTCTCCTCTCTGTGTCTCTCTGTTCATGTTATTCCCCTCTCTGTGTCTCTCTGTTCATGTTATTCCCCTCTCCTCCATGTCTCTCTGTTCATGTTATTCCCCTCTCTGTGTCTCTCTGTTCATGTTATTCCCCTCTCCTCTCTGTGTCTCTCTGTTCATGTTATTCCCCTCTCTGTGTCTCTCTGTTCATGTTATTCCCCTCTCTGTGTCTCTCTGTTCATGTTATTCCCCTCTCCTCCATGTCTCTCTGTTCATGTTATTCCTCTCTCCTCTCTGTGTCTCTCTGTTCATGTTATTCCCCGCTCTGTGTCTCTCTGTTCATGTTATTCCCCTCTCCTCTCTGTGTCTCTCTGTTTATGTTATTCCCCTCTCTGTGTCTCTCTGTTCATGTTATTCCCCTCTCCTCTCTGTGTCTCTCTGTTCATGTTATTCCTCTCTCTGTGTCTCTCTGTTCATGTTATTCCCCTCTCCTCCATGTCTCTCTGTTCATGTTATTCCCCTCTCCTCTCTGTGTCTCTCTGTTCATGTTATTCCCCTCTCCTCTCTGTGTCTCTCTGTTCATGTTATTCCCCTCTCTGTGTCTCTCTGTTCATGTTATTCCCCTCTCCTCCATGTCTCTCTGTTCATGTTATTCCCCTCTCTGTGTCTCTCTGTTCATGTTATTCCCCTCTCCTCCATGTCTCTCTGTTCATGTTATTCCCCTCTCCTCTCTGTGTCTCTCTGTTCATGTTATTCCCCTCTCTGTGTCTCTCTGTTCATGTTATTCCCCTCTCCTCCATGTCTCTCTGTTCATGTTATTCCCCTCTCCTCCATGTCTCTCTGTTCTTGGAGAGCACCACAGCTACGCAATAGCCTCTATCTCTCTCTCTCTCTTTTCCCTCTCACCACTCCCCCTCTCTCTCCATCCCTCTTTTCCCCAAACACCACAGAGTGCATAGAGAAGTCACAGGACTGGCAGAGCAAGGAGTGACGTCCATTATCGTCTCCACTGAGACTCTCTTGTCTACAGATCACGCACACACACAATACACACACACACAATACACACACAATACATAATGCACACACATACACGATGCACACACACACACACACACAATGCACACAAACACGCAATACACACAACACACACACACAATACACCCAATACAGACAAACAATACACAATGCACACACACACACAATACACACACACACACAATACACACACACACACACAATACACAATGCACACACAATGCACACTACACACAATCCACACACACAATCCACAATGCACACACACACACACACACACACACACCACTGAGTGCTCTCACGTTGAACAACAGATAAAACTAGAACGGCAGTTATTCCTTTTAGGTGTGTCGACCAATCAATAAAGATCCTTCTGCTCTTCACGGATCGACATGTCTCACAGTATTGAGTCATTTCTTTGTACTGTCCTTGCCTGTCGTTCCTCAGCCTATTCCCAGAGGACAGGGTTCTTGGAAAGCAGGCCTGGGCGGACATACCATATAGAAACAAAAAAGTATTTTAGTACAGGGATGATCTGTTGTGCTTTTATGTCAAATCTAATTGACTGAAATGTGCAATAGTCTGCAGACATGGAGGCTACATCACTACAAGATGAATGTTCTGCCCTTGAACAATTAATGTGTGATAGATATTTCGAGACACATGTTGAACGCATGTAGGCTACTGCTGCCCGCTCTTCAGTGACGACAAGATGGACAAATCGAAAGGTTAAACACCTGAATCTCTTTCTCTCTCTCTCTCTCTCTCTACAAGCAGCCGGCCATATTGATTGACTCTTGAGCCTCTGTCTTGTCTTGAGAGGCTCAGAACAGATACGGACTAAACAGGTGTTCAGCTTACAGATGTCACCAAATGACCTATGACTCTAAAGTAGCCATTGATGGCTTGACAACGACTGATGACTGTCAGTGATGAGGCTAAATGGCCACAGCTATCCACATCTAGGGCTAATAGCTAATGGCTAATGGCTGTAGGCTCTCCAGATAGGGGGATGATGCTTGATGCTTGATGACTGTGTTGATGACGGGAGAGGAGAGGAAAAACATCGCCTGCCTATGGCAGTGTCACCATGGTAACCACAGGTGGCTGTGTGGCTCTGTCTGTTGTTGTTCCTTCCTTCCATTCGGTTGTGATGTTGATGTATAGGAGGCTAGGGATTGGTGGAATGGAATATGATGGGGTGTGGAGAGAAGAGGGACAGAATACTGATAAGCCAGGGCCTGAGTCAGAGCCAATTAAATCAGTTATTCTTTTTGACATGGTAGCATGGAAGAGAGGAGGCATGCTCCGTATCAGACCTGGGTTTAAATACTAGTCGAAACCATTTCAAATACTTTATCTGGGCTTGCCTGACATAATGGAACCATTAGAATAGTCACAAGGAGTGCAAACCCCGCCCATCTGGTAATCCAGGCAGACTAGAGCAAACGCTAAACGTATTTGAAAGATTTCAAATTGTAATTAAACCCAGGTACGTTCTTTACTGGAGGTGCCCACGACATCGGCAGATGCCTTCAAAACCGGCCACTAGGGGCAACGGTGAGCTCTATTAACATTAAGTAGGCTTGGGTTTTGCTTTGTGGATGGGGGTGGTGTATGAATTTAGGCAGAAACTGCATCTCCAATAGAAATCCTCGATAACACTTGTAGGCGATGTCGTGGCGACGTCAGATAGCATAGCTCCCGTGCAGAAACAAGTCACCGGGTCTAATGGTCGTCTCGCGCCGAACTGCGCATCTGCAGGCCCTCAAATGAAAGGCACTCAGTCCTTCGATATAAAGTTGTTTTTTGCCGGAAATGAAAATGTGTCAGTTTGTCACGAGGTTGGAGTAATAACATGTTCAAATACTGTTTTTAGAAATCGAGAAAATTAACAACTAATGAAGAATTTTTCACTTCTCGCATTGACCCCAGTCTGGTCTGTCGAGTCTGCTTTGCAACGCGTTCCCAGAAGTATTGCGATGTTGCTCCTCTGAGATTGAAAACGATGTGGTCGCGTGCTCAATCCCAGTGATAGGCACTTGTTTCACAAACCTATCCAAAACACCTCAAGATTTTGACGTTTGGAGCAACTTAGAAATTTGACGTTCGCAGCAATGTGGACAAACGTCGGAATCTGAAGTCAAGCTGGTCAAACCGTGATATCTTGTTGGTTCTTCTGATGATAAAATAATAAAAAGGAAACGGAAAAAGAAAAAGAAAGGAAGAGATCTGAAAGTGTTTGTTTCAGCTTCAAACGTTTGGTTTTCATTGAATTACATTTCCTTGCATCAGAGAATCCTGCAGGGGGTTGATATGTACAGAACATCTATTAGCTCATACAACCTGAATCAAAGTCAGATAAAACAGATGGGGATACAATGAGATTCCTTGACTCTAAGTAGTTCACACATCTACAAAAATAAAAAGAACAAAAAAAAACCCACCTCAACTCATGTTTGTACTGAATACTACTCAACTCTTAAATTGAGCTCTCCATCTTACTTACTGTGGGACGTTTTTTTCCACTTAGAATGAAACCAGAAACCAACAACGTAGAGAATTAATGGTCAACGTGGGTTTGGGTCCCAAATGGCACCCTATTCCCTTTAGTGGGGCTCTATCTGGTATAGAGTAGTGCACTATGTAGGGAATAGGGTGCAATTTGTGATTCCCAATGGTTTGACCGCCTTGACACAAGGAGTGGATGGATTGTCTGTCTACCAGAGAGCTTCCTAACAGCAGGACAGAGAGGGACAGAGAGAAAGAGAGATGGAGGGAGAGAGGGAGAGAGAGAGAGAGAGAGAGAGAGAGAGAGAGAGAGAGAGAGAGAGAGAGAGAGAGAGAGAGAGAGAGAGAGAGAGAGAGAGAGAGAGAGAGAGAGACAGAGAGAGAGAGAGACAGAGAGAGACAGAGAGAGAGAGAGACAGAGAGAAAGAGAGAGAGAGAGAGAGAGAGAGAGAGAGAGAGAGAGAGAGAGAGAGAGAGAGAGAGAGAGAGAGAGAGAGAGAGAGAGAGAGAGAGAGAGAGAGAGAGAGAGAGAGAGAGAGAGAGAGAGAGAGAGAGAGTGCTGTGTACTACAAAGGGATCTAAACCTTTCTCTCTTTTAGACCCGTTATAATATCTGTAGCTGGATGGTTTCTTCCTGTTAGTATTTCAGCTATCTGTGTTATAACCATGGCTGTAGCCTCCCATACTTTAGCAATGGAAATTACTACAAAACAAATGATCTATATTCAAACCATGATTCTCCGGTGCTGATGTGACTGACTGGGCTCAAACCAGGGTCTTCTGCCCGCATACTACAAGACTGTGTTAGTTGGATGAGCTAAAGGCTCGGGGGGCAAACACAAGTCTTCAGTTCTTAAGGACTTGAACAAAAGTGAAGCGCAGGTCAAAGGATGCAGAGTGAGAGTTCAATACACACACACAAACACGCACACACAAGTGGCGCAGCGGTCTAAGGCACTGCATCTCAGTGCTTGAGGCGTCACTACAGACCCCCCTGGTTCGATTCCAGGATGTATCACAATCCGGCCGTGATTGGGAGTCCCATAGGGCGGCGCACAATTGGCCCAGCGTCGTCTGGGTTTGGCCGGTGTAGGCCGTCATTGTAAATAAGAATTTGTTCATAACTGACTTGCCTAGTTAAATGAAGGTAACATTTTTTTTGTGAATGTTTTGTTTTTTAAACACAAGCACACACACACACACCCTCCCCCCAGGATATGAAGATGTCTGTGTTCTTCCAGGGCTTAAACCATCTGGCCACTCCCATGACTCGGCTGGCGCTGAGCGCTGAGTGCTGAATGGATGAGCACTTCTCCATGGAAACTGTGTTAGATATCGCCATGACAACCATCTTTGGGAATGGGGGTAAAAATACGACAACAACAAATGAGGAAAAACATTGAATGAAATAAAAGAGCCTAATAAGGAATGACAGTACTATGGGGGGGGGGGGTTCTGGTCAAAAGTAGTGCACTATATAGGGAATAGGGTGCCATTATATAGGGAATAGTGTGCCATTATATAGGGAATAGGGTGCCATTATATAGGGAATAGGGTGCCATTATATAGGGAATAGGGTGCCATTATATAGGGAATAGGGTGCCATTATATTGGGAATAGGGTGCCATTATATAGGGAATAGGGTGCCATTATATAGGGAATAGGGTGCTATTTGAGACACAGCCACTGACTAATGTTATCTCAACCTCATCTGAGCTGGAAGCATTTCCTTTAGCCATGACTGCCAAGAAGAGCATCTGTTAACCTCCTGCCTGCCTGTCTGGGATGTGTTTTCTGGCCTCTGGCTGGTGGTGATGCCTGATGATGCCTGATGAGGCCTTCTACATCTTGGGGTGGATACAGGTGTACAGACCTGGGTTCACCTGCTATTTGTTTTTTTCTTTCAAAACACTTTAAGCTGTGTTTGATCTTGCCCAGCCCACACGGAATCCTTCCGCTTCGCTTTGATCGTTCAATTCAAATCAAATCTAATTTTATTGGTCACATACACGTGTTTAGCAGATGTTATTGCGGGTGTAGCGAAATGATTGTGTTTCTAGCTCCGACAGTGCAGTAATATCTAACAAGTAATATCTAACAATTTCACAACATATACCCAATACACACAAATCTAAGTAAAGCAATGGAATTAAGAATATATAAATACATATATTGACGAGCCATGTCAGAGTGGCATGGACTAAGATACAATAGAATATTATAGAATAGAATACAGTATATACATATGAGATGAGTAGTCCAAGATATGTAAACATTATTAAAGTGACTAGTGTTCCATTTATTAAAGTGGCCAGTGATTTCTAATCTATGTATATAGGCAGCAGCCTCTAATGTGCTAGTGAAGGCTATTTAACAGTCTGATGGCCTTTTTCAGTCTCTCGGTCCCAGCTTTTCGCCTTCTGGATGATAGCGGGGTGAACAGGCAGTGGCTTGGGTGGTTGTTGTCCTTGATCATCTTTTTGGCCTTCCTGTGACATTTGGTGCTGTAGGTGTCCTGGAGGGCTGGTAGTTTGCCCCGGTGATGCATTGGGCAGACCGCAGCAGCCTCTGAACTTGAAGCTTTCCACCTTCTCCACTGCTGTCCCGTCGATGTGGATAGGGGGGTGTTCCCTCTACTGTTTCCTGAAGTCCACGATCATCTCCTTTGTTTTGTTGACATTGAGTGAGAGGTTATTTTCCTGGCACCACACTCCCAGAGCCCTCACCTCCTCCCTGTAGGCTGTCTCATCATTGTTGGTAATCAAGCCTACTACTGTTGTGTTGTCTGCAAACTTGATGATTGAGTTGGAGGCGTGCTTGGCCACGCAGTCATGGGTGAACAGGGAGTACAGGAGGGGTCTGAGCACGCACCCTTGTGGGGCCCCATTGTTGAGGCTCAGCGAAGTGGAGGTGTAGTTTCCTACCTTCACCACCTGGGGGCGGCCTGTCAGGAAGTCCAGGACCCAGTTGCACAGGGCGGGGTTCAGACCCAGGGCCTCGAGCTTAACGATACTCGATACCAACACATCTTTCTAGATAAGTTACACTCTGAAGTTATGTTGTGCTTGGTGACCTCTGACTGTTTCATCCTAACATTGTCGGTGCCGACGTGGATGACAATGTCCCTATACCATCTACACTCGCCCGTTTTAGCCTCAGCCAGCACCATCTTCAGATTAGCCTTTACGTCGGTAGCCCTGCCCCCTGGTAAACAATGTATGATCGCTGGATGATTTATTTAAAGTCTAATATTGCGGGTAATTGAGTCGCCAATGACTAGGGTTTTTAAGTTGTCCGAGCTAATGGTGGGAGGCTTCGGAGGCTCAGACCCCATAATGGGTGGAGGAGAGACCCGAGAAGGCTCGGGCACTGACTCCAACTCGTTGCTTAGTGAGGAAAACCGGTTGAAAGTTTCTACTGGCTGAATGAGTGACACCGGTTGAGCATGCCGACATCATTTCTTTCCAGAAGTCATGAGAAAATTGTTTCGGCTGCGGGGACTGTGCAGGGGGCACAGACGCTGTATCATCCTTTCCTACACTTAAATTGCCCTTGCCTAACGATTGCGTCTGAAGCCGGGCTTGCAACTCCGCTATCCTCACCATAAGGCGATCGTTGTCCTGTATATTAAGAGTACAGCGACTGCAATGAGAAGGCATACTGTTACTTAGCCTGCAGATCTATGTCCAGATAAAGTGTCCGGGGTGAAAAGTAGAATTAAAAAAGTTGTGTGAGGACAAAACTAAGACCTTGGTAAACTTGTTAAATACAGAGCTTGATTAAATAGTTATTAAGAGTAAAGTTTGGCAGGTAGCCAAGTAGCAACAAACAGTCCCGCAGTACGGAGACAACGCCGAAGTGGAAAACAGTGTTGGTGCTCTAGAGTATCTCCAGGCTGAGAGGACAGGCCACAATCTGCTGACGATCAAGTGGCAACAGCGAACCCCAAATCACTGATGCTTGATTAGAACCAACCACATTCCCAATCCCATCTACAAGTAGAGACATATTCATGTTCCATGGAATGATGAAAGACTACATTTAGTATGAATGTCATGATTATTTTCTTATCTACTGGTGTTTGACTTGGATGGAAGATGGAGGATGTGTTGGATATGTGATAGATAATGTGTTGGATATGTGATGGATAGAGCTGATCTCTAGATGGAGAATGTGTTGGATATGTGATGGATAATGTGTTGGATATGTGATGGATAGAGCTGATCTCTAGATGGAGAATGTGTTGGATATGTGATGTATAATGTGTTGGCCCCGTGTAGCACAGTTGGTAGAGCATGGCGCTTGCAACTCCAGGGTTGTGGGTTCGATTCCCACGGGGGGCCAGTATGAAAAAACAAACAAAAATAATAATAATAATTAAAAAATATATGTATGCACTCACTAACTATAAGTCGCTCTGGATAAGAGCGCCTCCTAAATGACTAAAATGTAAAATATATGACAGGTAGAGCTGATCTCTAGATGGAGGATGTGTTGGATATATATAATCTCCAAAGAGTCACATTTCCCTAATAATGGGCAGCTAGCGGGCTGTTGAAATTAGCAGCTACAGTGGGGAGAACAAGTATTTGATACACTGCCGATTTTGCAGGTTTTCCTACTTACAAAGCATGTAGAGGTCTGTAATTTTTATCATAGGGACACTTCAACTGTGAGAAATGGAATCTAAAACAAAAATCCAGAAAATCACAATGTATGATTTTTAAGTAATTAATTTGTATTTTATTGCATGACATAAGTATTTGATCACCTACCAACCAGTAAGAATTCCGGCTCTCACAGACCTGTTAGTTTTTCTTTAGGAAGCCCTCCTGTTCTCCACTCATTACCTGTATTAACTGCACCTGTTTGAACTCGTTACCTGTATAAAAGACACCTGTCCACACACTCAATCAAACAGACTCCAATCTCTCCACAATGGCCAAGACCAGAGAGCTGTGTAAGGACATCAGGGATAAAATTGTAGACCTGCACAAGGCTGGGATGGGCTACAGGGCAATAGGCAAGCAGCTTGGTGAGAAGGCAACAACTGTTGGCGCAATTATTAGAAAATTGAAGAAGTTCAAGATGACGGTCAATCACCCTCGGTCTGGGGCTCCATGCAAGATCTCACCTCGTGGGGCATCAATGATCATGAGGAAGGTGAGGGATCAGCCCAGAACTACACGGAAGGACCTGGTCAATGACCTGAAGAGAGCTGGGACCACAGTCTCAAAGAAAACCATTAGTAACACACTATGCTGTCATGTATTAAAATCCTGCAGCGCACGCAAGGTCCCCCTGCTCAAGCCAGCGCATGTCCAGGCCCGTCTGAAGTTTGCCAATGACCATCTGGATGATTCAGAGGAGGAATGGGAGAAGGTCATGTGGTCTGATGAGACAAAAAATAAAGCTTTTTGGTCTAAACTCCACTCGCCGTGTTTGGAGGAAGAAGAAGGATGAGTACAACCCCAAGAACACCATCCCAACCGTGAAGCATGGAGGTGAAAACATCATTCTTTGGGGATGCTTTTCTGCAAAGGGGACAGGACGACTGCACCGTATTGAGGGGAGGATGGATGGGGCCATGTATCGCGAGATCTTGGCCAACAACCTCCTTCCCTCAGTAAGAGCATTGTAGATGGGTCGTGGCTGGGTCTTCCAGCATGACAACGACCCGAAACACACAGCCAGGGCAACTAAGGAGTGGTTCCGTAAGAAGCATCTCAAGGTCCTGGAGTGGCCTAGCCAGTCTCCAGACCTGAACCCAATAGAAAATCTTTGGAGGGAGCTGAAAGTCCGTATTGCCCAGCGACAGCCCCGAAACCTGAAGGATCTGGAGAAGGTCTGTATGGAGGAGTGGGCCAAAATCCCTGCTGCAGTGTGTGTAAACCTGGTCAAGACCTACAGGAAACTTATGATCTCTGTAATTGCAAACAAAGGTTTCTGTACAAAATATTAAGTTCTGCTTTTCTGATGTATCAAATACTTATGTCATGCAATAAAATGCAAATTAATTACTTAAAAATCATGCAATGTGATTTTCTGGATTTTTGTTTTAGATTCCGTCTCTCACAGTTGAAGTGTACCTATGATAAACATTACAGACCTCTACATGCTTTGTAAGTAGGAAAACCTGCAAAATCGGCAGTGTATCAAATACATATCAACGAATTGGCGAGGGCACTAGAACAGTCTGCAGCACCCGGCCTCACCCTACTAGAATCTAAAGTCAAATGTCTACTGTTTTCTGATGATCCTGTGATGCGTCATTTGAAGGAGTCAGGCGAAGGAGGGTAAATCACAGTATACAGAGTTTATTCCGTAATACAGCGTTAAACAGTCCAGAACAGGCGCACTGGAACAAACAGGCACACAGGGAAAATACCCCGCCAATACAAAATACTGAGCTCAACCGAGCTTCTAATCCTCACAATGAACAATCACCCACAAGGACAAGGGGGCAGAGGGAACACTTAAACATGTGCTAATGAGGGGAATATGAACCAGGTGTGTGTAATTGACAAGACAAGACAAATGGAATGATAAGATATGGGGCGGCAGTGGCTAGAAGGCCGGTGACGACGAACGCCGAAAGCCTGCCCGAACAAGCAGGGGTGGCAGCTTCGGAGGAAGTCGTGACAGTATCCCCCCCCGACGCGCAGCGCCAGCAGCGCGCTGACCCCGGCCTCGAGGACGGCCAGGAGGACGCGGAGCAGGGCGAGCCGGATGGTGACGGTGAAAATCCTGCAACAGGGAGGGATCGAGGATATCCCTCACCGGGACCCAGCACCGTTCCTCCGGACCGTACCCCTCCCACTCCACGAGGTACTGAAGGCCCCCCACCCGACGCCTCAAATCCAGGATGGAACGGACGGAGTACGCCGGGGGCCCCCTCGATGTCCAGAGGAGGCGGAGGGACCTCCCGCACCTCAGACTCCTGGAGCGGACCAGCCACCACTGGCTTGAGGAGAGACACATGAAACGAGGGGTTAATACGGTAATCATGGGGGAGTAATAACCTATAGGTAACCTCGTTGATTTTCCTCAGGACTTTGAACGGCCCCACAAACCGCGGGCTCAGCTTCCGGCAGGGCAGGCGGAGGAGCAGATTCCGGGTCGAGAGCCAGACCCGATCACCCGATACAAAGACCGGGGCCTCACTGCGGTGGCGGTCAGCGTTGGCCTTCTGACGACGCATGGCTCGTTGGAGGTGGACGTGGGCAGCGTCCCACGTCTCCTCTGCGCGCCGAAACCAGTCATCCACCGCAGGAGCCTCGTCTGGCTCTGGTGCCACGGTGCCAGAACCGGTTGGTAACCTAAAACACATTGGAATGGCGTTAGGTTAGTGGAGGAGTGACGGAGAGAGTTCTGGGCATATTCGGCCCATGGCAAGAACAGCGACCACTCCCCCGGCCGGTCCTGGCAGTAGGACCGCAGGAACCTACCCACATCCTGATTTACCCGTTCCACCTGCCCATTTGACTCTGGGTGGAAACCCAGAGGTCAGGCTGAACGAGACCCCCAGACGTTCCATGACCGCCTTCCAGACTTTGGATGTGAACTGGGGACCCCGGTCAGACACTATATCCTCTGGCACCCCGTAGTGCCGCAAGACGTGTGTAAACAGGGCCTCCACAGTTTTTAGGGCCGTAGAGAGACCGGGCAGAGGAAGGAGGCGGCAGGCCTTGGAAAAGCGGTCCACAACGACCAGGATGGTGGTGTTACCTTAGGAGAGGGGAAGATCAGTAAGGAAATCAACACTCAGATGAGACCATGGTTGTTGTGGAACTGATAAAGGTTGTAACTTACCCGCTGGGAGGTGCCTAGGTGCCTTACTCTGGGCGCGCCACCAGTACTTTCCGGTCAGGCAGCGCACTGTACGACCGATTCCTGGATGACCAGAGGAGGGTGATGTGCGTGCCCAGTAGATCAGACGGTCACGGATAAGAGCAGGCACGTACTGCAGCCCAGCTGGACACTGAGGTGGAGATGGCTCTGTGCGTAACGCCTGCTCTATATCCACGTCCATCGCCACAATGCAGGAGGCCGGGAGTATGGGGGTGTTGTCTCTGGGCCTCTCCTCTGTGTCATACAGCAGGGACAATGCGTCTGCCTTCACGTTCTTCTTACCCAGGATGTATATAGTGTGAAATCAAACTGGGTGAAGAATAGGGCCCACCTGGCCTGGCGAGGGTTCAGCCTCCTCGCTGCCCGGATGTACTCCACGTTACGGTGGTCCGTCCAGATGAGGAAAGGGTGTTTTGCCCCTTCGAGCCAATGCCTCCACACGGTCAGGGCTCGGACAACAGCCAACAGCTCCCGATCACCAACGTCGTAGTTCTGTGCCTATCCCTACCTTGGACGTATCCACCTCCACTACGAAGGGTAGTGATGGATCGGGGTGAGCCAGTACCGGGGCTGAGGTGAACAGACCCCTCAGGTTACTGAAGGCCCTGTCAGCCTCAGCAGACCAGTGGAGCCGGGACGGCCCACCCTTCAACAGAGATGTGATGGGAGCTGCGACCTTGCCAAAGCCCCGGATAAACCTCTGATAGTAGTTGGCAAAGCCAAAAAAAGCTGCACCTCCTTAACCGTGGTTGGAGTCGGGCCAATTACGCACGGCTGAAATGTGATCTCCCTCCATCTCCACACCTGAGGTGGTAATGTGGTATCCTTAGGAAGGAGACGGACTGCTCGAAAAACAGACACTTTTCTGCCTTGGCATAAAGGTCATTTTCCAACAGTTGGGTCAGCACTTTGCAAACCAGGGACACATGCTCGGTGCGCGTAGCGGAATACACCAGAATGTCATCGATGTAGACCACTACACCGCGACCAAGCATGTCCCGAAACACCTTGTTCACCTAGGACTGGAAGACGGATGGAGCATTCATCAAACCGTAGGGCATCACCAGGTATTCATAATTACCGTGGTGGTGCTAAATGCTGTATTCCACTCATCCACCTCTCGGACACACACCAGGTTGTACGCACTCTGGAGATCTAATTTGGTGAAGAAGCACGCCCCATGCATTGACTCGATCACTGAAGGAATGAGGGGGAGAGGATAACTAAATCATATTGTCTCCTTGTTCAGTGATCGATAATCAATGCAAGGGCGCAGACCGCCATCTTTCTTCTTCACAAAAAATAAACTTGAGAAGGCAGGTGAAGTGGAGGGACGTATATACCCCTGGCGCAGGGACTCGGTGACGTATGTTTCCATAGCCTCCGTTTCAGCCTGTGACAGGGGATACACATGACTCCTGGGAGGCACAGCATCTACCCGGAGGTTTATCGCCCAAACCCCTGCCCGATGAGGTGGGTAACTTGGTCGCCTGCGTTTTGGAAAAGGCGTGTGCCAAATCGAGGTATTCGGGGGGGATGCGCACGGTGGAGGTACTGTCTGGACTTTCCACCGTGGTTGCACCAACGGAAACACAGAGACACCTACCCTGACACTCTCGCGACCACCCCGTGAGAACCCTCTGCGGCCATGAGAATATGGGGTTGTGGAGTGCTAACCAAGGGATACCTAGTACCACAGGGAAAGCAGGAGACTCAATGATAAAAAACATGACTTGCTCACAATGAGTCTCGTGGGTAACCATGGTGATTGGTGCGGTAACTCCCCTAACAAACCCGGACCCTAATGGTCGACTGTCAAGTGCTCTGATGGGGAGTGGAATGGCTGGGGAACCAATGAAATGCCTAGAATGTGAGAACGCCCTGTCCATAAAGTTACCAGCTGCGCCGGAATCGACTAGCGCCTTACACTGGGGAACTACAATGTGATCAGGAAAGTGGATGGGTAGGGTACAGTGCGCAGCAGAGGGCTCTGAACAAGTGTGGGTGTTCGATACCTGGGGTGATGCGAGTGTGCCCTGCCTGCCGCCTCCAGACCCAAAAGAACGCTGACGACATCGTGCGGTGTAATGTCCCTTCGTGCCACCAGAGTGACACTGGCGTTGTCGTCCTCCGCTCTCTTGGATCGCGGCTCCACCCAGCTCCATCAGCTCATGATCTGAGTCGGCCGGGGTAGGAACGGGCAGACCCCCTCCAGGACGTCCTCTGGCCGCCAGCAGGTTGTCCAAACAGATGGCCATGTCCACCAGTTTGCATGAAGGACAACATGGTGTCCCGGCAGGCTAGCTCCCTTCGGACGTCCTCCCACAGATGGCACCGGAAGTGGTCGATAAGGGCCTGCTCGTTCCACCCGGACCCAGCTGCTAGAGTGCGAAACAAGGCAAAGTCCTGCGCAGTCCTCGTCCCCTGCCTCAGGTGGACCAGCCGCTCGCCCGCCTCTCGACTTTCGGGTGGGTGATCGAAGACAGCCCGAAAGAGGCGAGCAAACTCCCCGTAGTTGTCCAACGCGGCTCCTTGTTCCAGACCGCTTTGGCCCACTCCAGGGTTTTCCCCGAGAGGCAGGAGACGAGGGCAGACGCCTTCTCCCGCTCTGATGGGGCCGGCCTGATGCTGGAGAAGTAGAGCTCCAGTTGGAGGAGGAATCCCTGGCAGAGAGCAGCTGTCCCGTCGAACTCCCGTGGTCGGGATATATGGATCCCTCTGCGTGCTGGGGTGTGGGTGGCTGGATCCGGTTGCCCAGCTGGTCTCGACAGATTGGGTCCTCTCTGCTCCAGGAGTTGGACGACCTGGAGAACCCGATCCATTGCTTCTCCCAAGCTGGCTAGCATTGTTGAATGCTCCTGGACCCGTGTCACGACTCCAGGCATGCGCTCCTCTCCTGCTGACTTTCGGGTGGTTGATTCTGTGATGCGTGACTTGCAGGAGGGTAAATCACAGTATAAAGAGTTTATTCCGTAATCCATCTTAACCAGTTCAACCAAGCTACTAATCCTCACAATGAACAATCACCCACAAGGACAAGGGGGGCAGAGAGAACACTTAAACACATACTAATGAGGGGAATATGAACCAGGTGTGTGTAATTGACAAGACAAGACAAATGGAATGATGAGATATGGAGCGGCAGTGGCTAGAAGGCCGGTGACGACGAACGCCGAAGCCTGCCAGAACAAGGAGGGGAGGCAGCTTCGGAGGAAGTCGTGACAGATCTGGTGCTTCTGTCACCAACCAAGGAGGGCCTACAGCAGCACCTAGATCTTCTGCACAGATTCTGTCAGACCTGGGCCCTGACAGTAAATCTCAGTAAGGCAAAAATAATGTTGTTCCAAAAAAGGTCCAGCTGCCAGGACCACAAATACAAATTCCATCTAGACACCGTTGCCCTGGAGCACACAATAAAACGATACATAACTCGGCCTAAACATCAGTGCCACAGCTAACTTCCACAAGGCCTTCTATGCCATCAAAAGGAACATACAATTTGACATATCAATTTGGATCTGGCTAAAAATACTTGAATCAGTTATAGAACTCATTGCCCTTTATGGTTGTGAGGTCTGGGGTCTGCTCACCAACCAAGAATTCACAAAATGGGACAAACACCAAATTGAGACTGCATGCAGAATTCTGCAAAAATATCCTCAGTGTACAACGAAAAAAACACCAAATAATGCATGCAGAGCAGAATTAAGCCGATACCCGCTAAAATCCAGAAAAGAGCCGTTAAATTCTATAGCCACTTAAAAGGAAGCGATTCTCAAACCTTCCATAACAAAGCCATCACCTACAGAGAGATTAACTTGGAGAAGAGTCCCTTAAGTAAGCTGGTCTTGGGGCTCTGTTCACTAACACAAACAGAGCCCCAGAGTCCCAGGACAACAACAGAATTAGACCCACCCAAATCATGAGAAAACAAAAAGAGAATTACTTGACACATTGGAAAGAATTAACAAAAGAACAGAGCAAACTAGAATGCTATTTGGCCCTAAACAGAGAGTACACAGTGGCAGAATACCTGACCACTGTGACTGACTCAAACTTAAGGAAAGCTTTGACTGTGTACAGACACAGTGAGCATAGCTTTGCTATTGAGAAAGGCCGCCGTAGGCAGACCTGGCTCTCAAGAGAAGACAGGCTATGTGCACACTGCCCACAAAATGAGGTGGAAACTGAGCTGCACTTCCTAACTTCCTGCCAAATGTATGAACATATTAGAGACACATACTTCCCTCAGATTACACAGACCCACAAAGAATTCGAAAACAAATCCAATTTTTATAAACTCCCATATCTATTAGGTGAAACACCACATTGTGCAATCACAGCAGCAAGATTTGTGACCTGTTGCCACAAGAAAAGGGCAACTAGTGAAGAACTGTCACGCCCTGCCCTACAGAACTCTAGTTAGTTTGGTCAGGGTGTGCATGTTGAGTTCTAGGTGGTGGTAGATCTATGTGTAGATCTAGGTGTTGTATTTCTATGTTTGGCTGGGTGTGGTCCCCAATCAGAGGCAGCTGTCGCTCGTTGTCTCTGATTGGGGATCATACTTAGGTAGCCTGTTTTCCTGCCTGGGATGTGGGATCTTGTTTGTGTATAGCCTTCCGACGTCACGGTTTGTTGCCGTTGTATGTTTATTCAGGTAAATAAACATGTATGCATTTCACGCTGCGCCTTGGTCTGACCCGTTCATCAACGACCGTGACAAGAACAAACACCATTGTAAATACAACCCATATTTATGTTGATTTATTTTCCTATTTGTACCTTAACTATTTGCACATTGTTACAACACTGTATATATACACATAATATGACATTTGAAATGTCTTTATTCTTTTGGAACTTCTGAGTGTAATGTTTACTGTTAATATTTATTGTTTATTTCACTTTTGTTTACTATCTGCTTCACTTGCTTTGGCAATGTTAACATTCGTTTCCCATGCCAATAATGCCCTTAAATTGAAATTGAAATTCAATTCAGTTGAGAGAGGAGAGAGAGAGGAGAGAGACTGAGATACAGAAAGAGAGCGAGGGAGAGAGAGAGAGGAGAGAGAGAGATAGATACAGTGGGGAGAACAAGTATTTGATGCACTGCCGATTTTGCAGGTTTTCCTACTTACAAAGCATGTAGAGGTCTGTAATTTTTATCATAGGTACACTTCAACTGTGAGAGACGGAATCTAAAACAAAAATCCAGAAAATCAATGTATGATTTTTAAGTAATTAATTTGCATTTTATTGCATGACATAAGTATTTGATACATCAGAAAAGCAGAACTTAATATTTGGTACAGAAACCTTTCTTTGCAATTACAGAGATCATACGTTTCCTGTAGGTCTTGACCAGGTTTGCACACACTGCAGCAGGGATTTTGGCCCACTCCTCCATACAGACCTTCTCCAGATCCTTCAGGTTTCGGGGCTGTCGCTGGGCAATACGGACTTTCAGCTCCCTCCAAAGATTTTCTATTGGGTTCAGGTCTGGAGACTGGCTAGGCCACTCCAGGACCTTGAGATGCTTCTTACGGAGCCACTCCTTAGTTGCCCTGGCTGTGTGTTTCAGGTCGTTGTCATGCTGGAAGACCCAGCCACGACCCATCTTCAATGCTCTTACTGAGGGAAGGAGGTTGTTGGCCAAGATCTCGCGATACATGGCCCCATCCATCCGCCCCTCAATACGGTGCAGTCGTCCTGTCCCCTTTGCAGAAAAGCATCCCCAAAGAATGATGTTTCCACCTCCATGCTTCACGGTTGGGATGGTGTTCTTGGGGTTGTACTCATCCTTCTTCTTCCTCCAAACACGGCGAGTGGAGTTTAGACCAAAAAGCTCTATTTTTGTCTCATCAGACCACATGACCTTCTCCCATTCCTCCTCTGGATCATCCAGATGGTCATTGGCAAACTTCAGACGGGCCTGGACATGCGCTGGCTTGAGCAGGGGGACCTTGCGTGCGCTGCAGGATTTTAATCCATGACACACTTCTGTCAGTATCTAACATGTTAAGCAGAGGTTACTATTTAAACCCAGTTCTAGCTCACTAAAGGAGTATGTCTGCTTTCATCAGGAAAACAGCAAGCCTGATTTGTGACTCATTGATGTAAGTCCTCCCTCTGTGTCTCTATAGACAGCATAGTGTGCATGCACGCACACACACACACACACACTTTCTTTTTTATTTGTGTGTGTGTGTGTGTGTGTGTGCTTCCAAGTGTGAGAAGCAGAGAGAGTGAGGAACAGCAGAAGCCAAGCAGCTGAACAGTAATTAGTAGCCTGTCATTCCAAATCTCCATGGAGACGGCTGTGTGTTGTGTTCCATCTACAACTTCAGCGAGTGATCACACAGACACTGGGGAGTAGGTGCCATGGCTATGAATTTCATTACACCACTTTACAAACAAACCACAATAACTCACACACTCTAGTTCGGTGCTCCGGTAGGTGCTAATAACCGCAATAAAAATCACATGCACACGCTAAGCTGAGCACAAAACTCTGTTTTTCCTTGGCACTGACAACCACAACAACAATCCCACTGACTCTAGTCTGATCCCACTAAGAACAGAAGACAGTAGTAATCAAAGCGCAAACACGTTGGTCCCACGCTGTGCAGTAAATGGTTGAAGTATACTGGCTATGACATCACCATAGATGGAAACATACAGCCTCAGAGACAGAAACAACAGCTATCAGCTTGCAGAAAGGCAGAAACAGTGGCACACTTGGTTTTCTTTTGTCATAGGGAAAATGTATTTTATTCCTGCACAAAAACACATGATACAAGATATCAACTGCATTGCTTTAGACACACAACATCTGACAGTTTCACTGCGTTTCAATCCCAAAACGACCATTCAACTTTACAAACTGCACCAGATACACTGGTCCATAAGAAGCATCCAACCCATGATGAGAAACCCATAGAATTAGAATGAGAATCATAGAATCGTTCTAATTCTATGGAGAATCTTATAATCATTCTTATTCTCATTGTAATCATTCTAGAAAGCAGATCAGACTCATATAGCTATGATTCAGTTCACCCCTGCTAAAACACAACAGTAAAAGTGAAAAGGAAGGCTGTATAGGTAGATATAGTTAAAGCTGGAATCCTTAGTTGAAACAATAACAAAGCGGACACCCCGCCTCTGTTTTGGTAAAAAGCTGAGGGATGGGCCTGGAGAAAAGTAAACACTCTCAAATTCATAGACAGAGCTACAGTATGTATCCAAGGACTGACCATCCATGATATCAACGCTATAGTTTGAACCGTGTTTTGAGGCGATACACTGTTTGTTTACATTTACATTGTTTACAAACATTGGAGTATAACAAGTTTATATCTTGCGTTCTGACAGTTGAACTAAGCATTTATAAGTTATATTCTTCAAGAATCATTAATTTATACGTCCAAAAATGGATGTAGCAACTAAGGATTCTAGATTTAAATGATCAAAATAAAATAATCTTCATATAATGTAATATATTGATACTAACTGTGCAGCTAATCCATTTTCTAGAGGGTAGAGTTACTAGGCTACATACTGTGCTACATACAACTGTGCGTTTATATACAGACCTTTGTGTCACAGGAGTCAAAAAAGGGTTGAGATCTAAATAAAAATATATTGAAATAAAACATTCCTTTAATAAAACACAAGGCAACTATGGTCAACCAAGAGAAATATATTAAGACACCACGTGAAAGAAAACACACGTTCTTATTTTTTTTTGCCATTTGAAACGCAACCTTTTTCCACCTTACATGCTGACTACACAGGGCACGCGCACGCGCGCGTGTGAGCCATCGCAAAAAACATCAAGCACTATGATGAAACTGGCTCTCATGAGGACCGCCACAGGAGTGGAAGACCCAGAGTTACCTCTGCTGCAGAGGATAAGTTCATTAGAGTTACCAGCCTCAGAAATTGCAGCCCAAATAAATGCTTCACAGAGTTCAAGTCACCGACACATCTCAACATCAACTGTTCAGAGGGGACTGTGTGAATCAGGCCTTTATGGTCGAATTTCTACAAAGTAACCACTACTAAAGGACACCAATAAGAAGAAGAGACTTGCTTGGGCCAAGAAACACGAGCAATGGACATTAGACCAGTGGAAATTTGTCCTTTGGTCTGGAGTCCAAATTGGAGATTTTTGGTTCCAACCGCCATGGCTATGTGAGATGCGGTGTGGGTGAACGGATTATCGCCGCAAGTGTAGTTCCCACCGTAAAGCATGGAGGAGGAGGTGTTATGGTGTGGGGGTGCTTTGCTGGTGACACTGTCTGTGATGTATTTAGAATTCGAGGCACACTTAACCAGCATGGCTACCACAGCATTCTGCAGCGATACGCCATCCCATCTGGTTTTGGCATGGGGGGACTATCATTTGTTTTACAACAGGACAACGACCCAACACACCTCCAGGCTGTGTAAGGGCTATTTGACCAAGAAGGAGAGTGATGGAGTGCTGCATCAGATGACCTGGCCTCCACAATCACCCAACCTCAACCCAATTGAGATGGTTTGGGACGGGCCGGACGACAGAGTGAAGGAAAAGCAGCCAACAAGTGCTCAGCATATGTGGGAACTCCTTCAAGACTGTTGGAAAAGCATTCCAGTTGAAGCTGGTTGAGAGAATGCCAAGAGTGTGCAAAGCTGTCATCAAGGCAAACGGTGGCTATTTGAAGAATCTCAAATATTTAATATATTTTGATTTGTTTAACAATTTTTTGGTTACTACATGATTCCACATGTGTTATTTTATAGTTTTGATGTCTTCACTATTATTCTACAATGTAGAAAATAGTAAAAATAAAGAAAAACCCTTGAATGAGTAGGTGTGTCCAAACTTTTGACTGGTACTGTATGTGTACATTTATTTTGCAACATTCACGCACGCAACGCGGCCGGTGTGGTCAGCATGTTAGAAACATGTACAAAGATGATCAAACAACCAAGATCTCCAACAACCAAGATCTTAAAATAACCAAGATTGGCGTTTTAGGAACAAATCTAAGCCTCATGACATTACTCCATAACACATTAAGCTCCATCACTTTGACAATATGCACGACAGGAACGGGCGGCTGATGTCACAGTATGTGTAGATATGGATCTTAACGATGCATTTACTAGCGACGTTGATGATGCATTTAGTAACGATGATGTTGAGACAATCACTTTTAATCTAATATGGCCACTCACATTTTGGTCCCCTTTCAACCGGCAAATGTATTGACAGAACAGAGCTAATATCATAGAAATAGAACAGCATTTATATATTATTCGCAAGACACTTTGTTTGTGAAAAGACTCGTAGTGTGAGCTTATTCAGACACATCATCTTGACTACTGTCTGACTGCATCTCGTCTCTCTGACATTTTTACATTCCTATTTCTCTTTTTTTTGTGCAATGACTTAAAGACACTGTTTGTGAACATTAGCGTTAACGTTAGCGTGAGCTATAACAGTCTCATCCTGCTACTGCTACCGTTGTCTGCGCGTTGACTCTCCTCTTCCTGAAACACAACTGTTTACGTACTGTAATAGAAATACATTTTTATTATTTCTATAAGGTTTTTTGAAAGATACTTTGTTTGTGAAAGGAAAGTAGCGCGAGCTTTCATAGTCGCATTGCCGCTGCTTGACTACAGCCTGTCTGTTTACTGGCCTGACACCTGTTTGAACCTTTATTTAATCAAAACAGAGCTGGACATGTTGGGAACAATGACTCCTAGTTCCAATCCTACTGTAGTTTGCTCACAGTCATTTTTTTACACAATGCAACTCCACATTTCTGTTGTATTTTAGTCAGTCAATGTTTTACCAATTACGCTTCATTGATAAAAGACTGTAGCATTTTTTTACAGAAACATCAAACGTTGTTCTTCTCCACAAGGACTATGAACTGATCATATACTGTATTGCTAACTTTAAAAACCGAATCCTTCAAGCCATAGTAGCAATTTCTTGAAAACGCCATTTGTAAATATTGCTGCTTGATTGAAACTCAAAGTATTTCCATCAGAGGAGTTACTTCAGATATTCAAAAAAAGCTCCTCAACTTTAGATGTGTCCCTTAATATTAAGTTCACTGATGTTATTTTCTTTCAAGGTACATTATATAGTGCTAAATCATACAATACAATACATGCTAAATACTTGGAAACAGACAGATGTGTGTACATACATAACTATACCTCCTACAGCATCAGATATAAGTATTCCACAACAGAGTTTTGGGTACTGTGTACTTGACAGAAAGACAAAAGTTCTTCTTCCAGAACCTTCCGGAAGGACCCGGACCTTCATATCAGTTAGGAGGAAGGGGCCTAGACCTGAAGCTCCACCCCATGTCCTTCAGTGCTGCATCCTGGTTCACAACCAATTGTCCTTCATCGACCAATCCGTTTAAATCAGGTCAGAGTGGTGATTTCTGGTTGGGCGTAGTTCCCAGTAGCTGCCAGGATGTCTTTACAGCTCTCTGTAACACGGAAACATAAAGGGGTGGAAATTAGAGATAGGAAAGTCAAACCAATGTTCTGTATATGTATTGCATGACAATGATGGAAGAGTTGGCAACAGCACTGTATGAAAGGCTGTGGGATAATATAACAGTCATCCTATACATTATGGGACCATGATTCCATAGCCAACCACAGGGGTAAAGGCATGAATACATACTACGGGAGAGTGGGGTAAGATGAGCCATTTTTCACATTCAGCAAAACTCAGTCAAGGGAATTATAGTATTCTTTCTAACAAAGATATCTACATATATTTCAGGATGTTGTGTAACCCTGGAAATAATCAGAATTCATGTAAACATTCATAAAAACATAGCTTGTCCAAAACAAAGTAGTCTCTTGACACAATTACCCCGGGTATGGGGTAAATTGAGCCACGGGACAGGGTAAGTTAAGTTGCTTACACATTTCTGCAGTGAATTAAATATTACCACTACCTTTTTTTAAACCATGACTATCTTTATTTCCCAAACACAATTCAACACGATATCAATCGCTTTTTAGTTTTTTAATCATTTTAAGCATCTTTTAACACAGGCTTAACACCTAAAAAACACTTTGTACTTTTTTTTTTTTTTTTTACACTTTTAACAGTCCCTGTAGTTACCTCATTTCCCAGTGATAACGCCTTGCATTACGCCTTGGAAGAACAGTTTTGTGGACCTAACCCGCTTAACTTGCTTACCACTTTTTCCATGTTGTTTCTTCCTTCACAGACTCCATGCAATGATGGGACTGCCAATTCATATTTGGTCAAATGATTAATTATGTGTATAGTTTCCTAGGAACAAGGGTGGTTCAACATACCCCATCTCCCCTACATGTGTTTATGAACACAGGGCTGCAGGTAGCCTAGCGGTTAGAGCGTTTGGGCCAGTAACTGAAAGGTGAAAAAATCTGTCGATGTGCCTTTGAGCAAGGCACTTAACACTAATTTGCTCCAGGGGAGCTGTACTATTATGGCTGACCCTTTAAAACAACACATATTGCTGCACCTTTTTTTTAGACTACACCCTGACTGTAATTCAGCAATATGTTTAAAGGAAGCCCTCAGGCCAATGAAAGCCTTCCTGTCTGCAGAGCATAACCTGGACCAGTGAGAGAGAGAGAGAGAGAGAGAGAGAGAGAGAGAGAGAGAGAGAGAGAGAGAGAGAGAGAGAGAGAGAGAGAGAGAGAGAGAGAGAGAGAGAGAGAGAGAGAGAGAGAGAGAGAGAGAGGTAGAGAGAGAGAGAGTCCGGCGGAAGCGGAAGCCTCATGCTATGATGGCCATGACCATTATTCCTAATTGGAAACCTATTAGTGGCTATCAAGTTGAACGGTCATCTGGGAGTAAAAGAAGTGCATCCTGCTAAGCCAGAAACCACCCCAGACTCTGTGAACAATAAAGCACATCCTATGTCCCTATTGCTTGGTTTCAAGGGTAAAAGCCACATGCACCTCTATGGCTAAAAAGGTACATCATCGTAAGCCAGAAACCATTCACTGTGGTCAAAGCAAATCGAACTAGGTCAGAAGCCAACCCGTTCTCTGTGGCTGATGTGATGTTCTTCGTCTCTTCGTCTCTCAGCGAGTAGAGGTTCAATGGTCTGTTGTCATCAGACTGTCTTGTTAAGGACTTGAGGAAATTAGCGGCCAGTTGTCAGATCATTGAGCCAATGAGGTTTAAACATTATATTATAGCCCTTTACCAGATCTTAAGTATTTGGAAATGATTTACAGTAGAATAGAGTGTGTGAGTTTATTATTTCTAGAAGGTTTTTTGAAAGATACTTTGTTTGTGAAAGGAAAGTAGCGCGAGCTTTCATAGTCACATTGCCGCTGCTTGTTATGCTAATTATGAACATTACATTATAGCCCTTTACCAGATCTTATTATTTACAGTAGAATAGAGTTTGTGAGTTAGAAGGATCCAACTAAAAACCGCTGTTATAATATAGTCAGACACTTATGAATTACATGGGATTATTTTGGTAGCAGCCAGTGAGTTCTGATCTAAATTAATAGATTTTGTATCATAATGCTGCAGTGCATATCCCAACCTACTGTCTCTCTCTCAAATGGCACCATGTTACCTATATAGGGTAATATATATATATATATAAACAGTGGGGAGAACAAGTATTTGATACACTGCCGATTTTGCAGGTTTTCCTACTTACAAAGCATGTAGAGGTCTGTAATTTTTATCATAGGTACACTTCAACTGTGAGAGACGGAATCTAAAACAAAAATCCAGAAAATCACATTGTATGATTTTTAAGTAATTAATTTGCATTTTATTGCATGACATAAGTATTTGATCACCTACCAACCAGTAAGAATTCCGTCTCTCACAGACCTGTTAGTTTTTCTTTAAGAAGCCCTCCTGTTCTCCACTTATTACCTGTATTAACTGCACCTGTTTGAACTCGTTACCTGTATAAAAGACACCTGTACACACACTCAATCAAACAGACTCCAACCTCTCCACAATGGCCAAGACCAGAGAGCTGTGTAAGGACATCAGGGATAAAATTGTAGACCTGCACAAGGCTGGGATGGGCTACAGGACAATAGGCAAGCAGTTGGTGAGAAGGCAACAACTGTTGGCGCAATTATTAGAAAATGGAAGAAGTTCAAGATGACGGTCAATCACCCTCGGTCTGGGGCTCCATGCAAGATCTCACCTCGTGGGGCATCAATAATCATGAGGAAGGTGAGGGATCAGCCCAGAACTACACGGCAGGACCTGGTCAATGACCTGAAGAGAGCTGGGACCACAGTCTCAAAGATAACCATTAGTAACACACTACGCCGTCATGGATTAAAATCCTGCAGCGCACGCAAGGTCCCCCTGCTCAAGCCAGCGCATGTCCAGGCCCGTCTGAAGTTTGCCAATGACCATCTGGATGATTCAGAGGAGGAATGGGAGAAGGTCATGTGGTCTGATGAGACAAAAATAGAGCTTTTTGGTCTAAACTCCACTCGCCGTGTTTGGAGGAAGAAGAAGGATGAGTACAACCCCAAGAACACCATCCCAACCGTGAAGCATGGAGGTGGAAACATCATTCTTTGGGGATGCTTTTCTGCAAAGGGGGCAGGACGACTGCACCGTATTGAGGGGAGGATGGATGGGGCCATGTATCGCGAGATCTTGGCCAACAACCTCCTTCCCTCAGTAAGAGCATTGAAGATGGGTCGTGGCTGGGTCTTCCAGCATGACAATGACCCGAAACACACAGCCAGGGCAACTAAGGAGTGGCTCCGTAAGAAGCATCTCAAGGTCCTGGAGTAGCCTAGCCAGTCTCCAGACCTGAACCCAATATAACATCTTTGGAGGGAGCTGAAAGTCCGTATTGCCCAGAGACAGCCCCGAAACCTGAAGGATCTGGAGAAGGTCTGTATGGAGGAGTGGGCCAAAATCCCTGCTGCAGTGTGTGCAAACCTGGTCAAGACCTACAGGAAACTTATGATCTCTGTAATTGCAAACAAAGGTTTCTGTACCAAATATTAAGTTCTGCTTTTCTGATGTATCAAATACTTATGTCATGCAATAAAATGAAAATTAATTACTTAAAAATCATACAATGTGATTTTCTGGATTTTTGTTTTAGATTCTGTCTCTCACAGTTGAAGTGTACCTATGATAAAAATTACAGACCTCTACATGCTTTGTAAGTAGGAAAACCTGCAAAATCGGCAGTGTATCAAATACTTGTTCTCCCCACTGTATATATATATATACACTGCTCAAAAAAAGAAAGGGAACACTGGCTAGGGGTGGAGAACGTTCTGCTGCCTGCAACATCCTCCAGCATGACCGGTTTGGTGGTGGGTCAGTCATGGTGTGGGGTGGCATTTCTTTGGGGGGCCGCACAGCCCTCCATGTGCTCACCAGAGGTAGCCTGACTGCCATTAGGTACCGAGATGAGATCCTCAGACCCCTTGTGAGACCATATGCTGGTGCGGTTGGCCCTGGGTTCCTCCTAATGCAAGACAATGCTAGACCTCATGTGGCTGGAGTGTGTCAGCAGTTCCTGCAAGAGGAAGGCATTGATGCTATGGACTGGCCCGCCCGTTTCCCAGACCTGAATCCAATTGAGCACATCTGGGACATCATGTCTCGCTCCATCCACCAACGCCACGTTGCACCACAGACTGTCCAGGAGTTGGCGGATGCTTTAGTCCAGGTCTGGGAGGAGATCCCTCAGGAGACCATCCGCCACCTCATCAGGAGCATGCCCAGGCGTTGTAGGGAGGTCATACAGGCACGTGGAGGCCACACACACTACTGAGCCTCATTTTGACTTGTTTTAAGGACATTACATCAAAGTTGGATCAGCCTGTAGTGTGGTTTTCCACTTTAATTTTGAGGGTGACTCCAAATCCAGACCTCCATGGGTTGATACATTTGATTTCCATTGATAATTTTTGTGTGATTTTGTTGTCAGCACATTCAACAATGTAAAGAAAAAAGTATTTAATAAGATTATTTCATTCATTCAGATCTAGGATGTGTTGTTTTAGTGTTCCCTTTATTTTTTTGAGCAGTGTATACAGTGGGGAAAAAAAGTATTTAGTAATCCACCAATTGTGCAAGTTCTCCCACTTAAAAGATGAGAGAGGCCTGTAATTTTCATCATAGGTACACGTCAACTATGACAGACAAAATGAGATTTTTTTCCCCAGAAAATCACATTGTAGGATTTTTAATGAATTTATTTGCAAGTTTCTCAATACTTTGTTATATACCCTTTGTTGGCAATGACACAGGTCAAACGTTTTCTGTAAGTCTTCACAAGGTTTTCACACACTGTTGCTGGTATTTTGGCCCATTCCTCCATGCAGATCTCCTCTAGAGCAGTGATGTTTTGGGGCTGTCGCTGGGCAACACGGACTTTCAACTCCCTCCAAAGATTTTCTATGGGGTTGAGATCTGGAGACTGGCTAGGCCACTCCAGGACCTTGAAATGCTTCTTACGAAGCCACTCCTTCGTTGCCCGGGGCGGTGTGTTTGGGATCATTGTCATGCTGAAAGACCCAGCCACGTTTCATCTTCAATGCCCTTGCTGATGGAAGGAGGTTTTCACTCAAAATCTCACGATACATGGACTCATTCATTCTTTCCTTTACACGGATCAGTCGTCCTGGTCCCTTTGCAGAAAAACAGCCCCAAAGCATGATGTTTCCACCCCCCATGCTTCACAGTAGGTATGGTGTTCTTTGGATGCAACTCAGCATTCTTTGTCCTCCAAACACGACGAGTTGAGTTTTTACCAAAAAGTTCTATTTTGGTTTCATCTGACCATATGACATTCTCCCAATCCTCTTCTGGATCATCCAAATGCACTCTAGCAAACTTCAGACGGGCCTGGACATGTACTGGCTTAAGCAGGGGGATACGTCTCGCACTGCAGGATTTGAGTCCCTGGCGGCGTAGTGTGTTACTGATGGTAGGCTTTGTTACTTTGGTCCCAGCTCTCTGCAGGTCATTCACTAGGTCCCCCGTGTGGTTCTGGGATTTTTGCTCACCGTTCTTGTGATCATTTTGACCCCACGGGGTAAGATCTTGCGTGGAGCCCCAGATCAAGGGAGATTATCAGTGGTCTTGTATGTCTTCCATTTCCTAATAATTGCTCCCACAGTTGATTTCTTCAAACCAAGCTGCTTACCTATTGCAGATTCAGTCTTCCCAGCCTGGTGCAGGTCTACAATTTTGTTTCTGGTGTCCTTTGACAGCTCTTTGGTCTTGGCCATAGTGGAGTTTGGAGTGTGACTGTTTGAGGTTGTGGACAGGTGTCTTTTATACTGATAACAAGTTCAAACAGGTGCCATTAATACAGGTAACGAGTGGAGGACAGAGGAGCCTCTTAAAGAAGAAGTTACAGGTCTGTGAGAGCCAGAAATCTTGCTTGTTTGTAGGTGACCAAATACTTATTTTCCACCATAATTTGCAAATAAATTCATTAAAAATCCTACAATGTGATTTTCTGGATTTTTTTCTTCTCATTTTGTCTGTCATAGTTGACGTGTACCTATGATGAAAATTACAGGCCTCTCTCATCTTTTTAAGTGGGAGAACTTGCACAATTGGTGGCTGACTAAATACTTTTTTCCCCCACTGTATATATATACCAGGGCTCTGATCAAAAGTAGTGCACTATGTAGGGAAAAAAAAGAGACTCTGTCTCCCTGCAGCTAATGTGCACTAAAATGGGAGAGTGCATGTGTGATTTTTCCCCTGTAATAGGCTGGGATGTCCCACATACTCACCAGATACAGAGCCTGTAGTATTGAATTACTTAGCCTTCTCTACTTCGCCAGCTTTCTCTCTCTCTCTCTCTCTCTCTCTCTCTCTCTCTGTCTCTCTCTGTGTCTCTGTCTCTGTCTCTCTCTCTCTGTCTCTCTCTGTCTCTCTCGGTCTCTCTCTCTCTATTTCAATTTCAATTTAAGGGCTTTATTGGCATGGGAAACGTATTTTAACATTGCCAAAGCAAGTGAAGTAGATAGTAAACAAAAGTGAAATAAACAATAAATATTAACAGTAAACATTACACTCAGAAGTTCCAAAAGAATAAAGACATTTCAAATGTCATGTTATGGCTATATAGAGAGTGTTTTAACAATGTGCAAATAGTTAAAGTACAAATGGGAAAATAAATAAACATAAATATGGGTTGTATTTACAATGGTGTTTGTTCTTCACTGGTTGCCCTTTTCTTGTGGCAACAGGTCACAAATCTTGCTGCTGTGATGGCACACTGTGGTTTTTCACCCAGTAGATAAGGGAGTTTATTAAAATCGGGTTTGTTTTCTAATTCTTTGTGGATCTCTGTAATCTGAGGGAAATATGTGTCTCTAATATGGTCATACATTTGGCAGGAGGTGTGGAAGTGCAGCTCTGTGTCCACCTCATTTTGTGGGCAGTGTGCACATAGCCTGTCTTCTCTTGAGAGCCAGGTCTGCCTACGGCGGCCTTTCTCAATTGCAAGGCTATGCTCACTGAGTCTGTACAAAGCTTTCCTTAAGTTTGAGTCAGTCACAGTGGTCAGGTATTCTGCCACTGTGTACTCTCTGTTTAGAGCCAAATAACATTCTAGTTTGCTCTGTTCTTTCGTTAATTCTATCCAATGTGTCAAGTAATTCTCTTTCTGTTTTCTCATGATTTGGTTGGGTCTAATTGTGTTATTGTTGTTGTCCTGGGGCTCTGTGGGGTCTGTTTGTGTTTGTGAACAGAGCCCCAGGACCAGCTTACTTAGGGGACTCTTCTCCAGGTTAATCTCTCTGTAGGTGATGGATTTGTTATGGAAGATTTGGGAATCACTTCCTTTTAAGTGGTTATAGAATTTAACGGCTCTTTTCTGGATTTGGATAATTAGCGGGTATTGGCCTAATTCTGCTCTGCATGCATTATTTGGTGTTTTACGTTGTACACGGAGGATGTTTTTGCAGAATTCTGCATGCAGAGTCTCAATTTGGTGTTTGTACCATTTTGTGAATTTGTTGTTGGTGAGCGGACCCCAGACCACACAACCATAAAGGGCAATGGGTTCTATAACTGATTCAAGTATTTTTAGCCAGATCCTAATTGGTATGTCAAATTTGATGTTCCTTTTGATGGCATAGAAGGCCGTTCTTGCCTTGTCTCTCAGATCGTTCACACCTTTGTGGAAGTTAACTGTGGTGCTGATGTTTAGGCTGAGGTATGTATCGTTTTTGGTGTGCTCTAGGGAAATGGTGTCTAGATGATATTTGTATTTGTGGTTCTGGCAACTGGACCTTTTTTGGAACACCAATATTTTTGGCTTACTGAGATTTACTGTCAGGGCCCAGGTCTGACAGAATCTGTGCAGAAGATCTAGGTGCTGCTGTAGGCCCTCCTTGGTTGGTGACAGAAGCACCAGATCATCAGCAAACAGTAGACATTTGACTTCAGATTCTAGTAGGGTGAGGCTGGGTGCTGCAGACTGTTTTAGTGCCCTTGCCAATTCGTTGATATATATGTTGAAGAGGGTGGGGCTCAAGCTTCATCCCTGTCTCACCCCACGGCCCTGTGGAAAGAAATGTGTGTTTTTTGCCAATTCGAACCGCACACTTGTTGTTTGTGTACATGGATTTTATAACGTTGTATGTTTTTCCCCCAACAACACTTCAGATCAATTTGTATAGCAGACCCTCATGCCAAATTGAGTCAAAAGCTTTTTTGAAATCAACAAAGCATGAGAAGACTTTGCCTTTGTTTGTTTGTCAATTAGGGTGTGCATGCTGAATACATGGTAATTTGGTAAAAAGTCAATTTGACATTTGATTAGTACATTGTTTTCACTGAGGAAATGTATGAGTCTGCTGTTAATGATAATGCTGAGGATTTCCCATAGGTTGCTGTTGATGCATATCCCACAGCAGTTATTGTGGTCAAATTTGTCTCCACTTTTGTGGATTGGTTCCACATATTGGGGAAGATGCCAGAGCTGAGGACGATGTTAAAGAGTTTAAGTATTGCCGATTGGAATGTGTGGTCTCTCTCTCTCTCTGCTCTCTCTGTCTCTACTCTCGCTCTCTGTCTCTACTCTCTCTCTCTCTCTCTGGCCTGGCAGACAGGCAGGGGCCAGAAGGGGGTTAGGCGAATCATAAGGCTTCTCACCCAGAGGAAAGGCAGGCAGGCAGAGGGTCATCAGGGGGCAGAGTGGGAGGCAGAGAGGCAGGGAGGTAGGCAGGCAGGGAGACAGGCAGGGGGCAGGGAGACAGGCAGGCGGCAGGGAGGTAGGGAGACAGGCAGGCAGGGAGACAGGCAGGCAGGGAGACAGGCAGGAGCAGGGAGGTAGGCAGGCAGGGAGACAGGCAGGCAGGGAGACAGGCAGGGGCAGGGAGGTAGGCAGGCAGGGAGACAGGCAGGCAGGGAGACAGGCAGGCAGGGAGGTAGGCAGGGGGTAGGGAGACAGGCAAGGGGCAGGGAGACAGGTAGGGGGCAGGGAGACAGGTAGGGGGCAGGGAGACAGGCAGGGGCAGGGAGACAGGCGGCAGGGAGACAGGCAGGGGGCAGGGAGACAGGCAGGGGGCAGGGAGACAGGCAGGGGCCAGGGAGACAGGCAGGGGCAGGGAGACAGGCGGGCAGGGAGACAGGTAGGGGGCAGGGAGACAGGCAGGCAGGGAGACAGGCAGGCAGGGAGACAGGCAGGGGGCAGGGAGACAGGCAGGGGGCAGGGAGACAGGTAGGGGGCAGGGAGACAGGCAGGGGCAGGGAGACAGGCGGGCAGGGAGACAGGCAGGGGGCAGGGAGACAGGCAGGGGGCAGGGAGACAGGCAGGGGCAGGGAGACAGGCGGGCAGGGAGACAGGCGGGCAGGGAGACAGGCAGGGGGCAGGGAGACAGGCAGGGGGCAGGGAGACAGGCAGGGGGCAGGGAGACAGGCAGAGGCAGGGAGACAGGCGGGCAGGGAGACAGGCGGGCAGGGAGACAGGCAGGGGGCAGGGAGGGATAAGAAGAATCACAAGGCTTATTACTCAGAGGACAATGCTCAATGTATTTCCTTATTAAAAAAACAAAATACTTATTCAATCTTGTTCTGAGGGCAGCTCTACCCCGAATTCTTGCCCTTGAGGCAGAGTTGACCTTAGAGAATAGACTAAAGTCTAATTCACAACAGGTTCACACACATCAACAACACATCTCCTCTCACCCTCTTGAGCTAATTTGGTTGTCACAACAGGTTCACACACATCAACAACACATCTCCTCTCACCCTCTTGAGCTAATTTGGTTGTCACAACAGGTTCACACACATCAACAACACATCTCCTCTCACCCTCTTGAGCTAATTTGGTTGTCACAACAGGTTCACACACGTCAACAACACATCTCCTCTCACCCTCTTGACTAGAGTTCTGGAATGATTGTGGATTATATCAGCCAAAAGCAATGGAACACTATCAAATTCCTCACACCTCCACCACGCAACACCTTCCACCATGCTCGGCCAGGATTGAATCAAAACACTGAAATCTAATTTCCTTTGATAAGGGTGTGTGAAAGAAAGGGTGAAAAACCAAGATGATATTCACATCAGAGCTTTAGGAAAAGGAGTCATCTGTGGGCTTTTCTTGACATGGGTGATCTAATGAGTTTTGGCAGAGGTCTTGTCTGTCTCACGACAATATCATGGGGGGGGGTGAGTGTAACCGGTGTGAAATGGCTAGCTAGTTAGCGTTGCGCGCTAGTAGCGTTTCAATCGGTGACGTCACTCGCTCTGAGACCTTGAAGTAGTTGTTTCCCTTGCTCTGCAAGGACTGCAGCTTTTGTGGAGCGACGGGTAACGGTGCTTCTGGGGTGACAGTTGTCGATGTGTTCATGGTTCGAGCCCAGGGTAGGGCAAGGAGAGGGAAGTTAGTAATATTGTTATATATTGCATATACTCGCTTCTTAATACCCACGATGCGTATCAAAGTAGTGTAGTGGAGGTCAACACCGTATCAATGGAACAGATCAGAATGTTCCGCTGTGCACACGGCGGCAGGTCTACGTGCCAATGTTCCAAAATGCAATTTGCGGGAAAAACACTGTTCTGAAATGCACACCGCTCGATGCGAGCGGTTTCACGGACGGACAGAGATGGAAATATCCGTTAGAAATGTAGCTGGGGGTTGCTAATATGACTAGGATAATGCCTTTGATGACTGCTAGACAATGAAATAAAGTTGAAATAAAGTTTACTGTCCGTTAGTAAGTTAGTACGTTCGTTCGTACGTTAGTCACACGCAATATCTCAGACAGCGCTGGCCCAATTTTGACAAAACTTCGGTGAATGATGCATCTTGAAATAGAGATCCGGTATTAACAAAATTACACTGATTGGCTAGATGGTGGCGCTATAACAAGAGATTAAACATGCTAACTTGAAAGGTCACGCCCCCTCACCCTGTTTGACCTAAAGTCATGAAATTCGGTCCCTCTCCTCACAAGGAGCAAATTTGCCTCAGGGACCCATAATGGTCCGCCATGATGGATTTTCCGGCATTTAGAATTTTGTGAAAAACACTTAAAACACGACTCTTCTGGCACCGAATGACTGATCTCCACGAAACCGAATATGTGGTATCTATGGACAAAGGTCTCTCAGCACAATATTTTCCAGACTAGTACCTAAAACAACACTGACCAATAAACATTCACGTGGGCGTGGTCTGGCACACAAATGCATATAAAATCAGTCAAGGATATTCCTATTGTAACTAAATTTGGTACACATGTTGCAAACACTGTCAAGACTCAACATATGCAATAACATTCATATCCACCTCACGGTAACAGGCCCATGTTTATATCTCTTGATCTGTTAGACTCAGAGTGATGCAATTTGGCACACATGCTCAGGGATATGAGTCTAGCTAACCCACGCGATATGTCAGACACTACTGGCCCTATTTTGACAAAACTTGAGCGATGCGTCTTGCCATAGTGATCCGGCATTTACAAGATTACACTGATTGGCCGAAGGGGGGCGCTGCATCGTTCATGGGGGAAGACATGTTTACTGTTGCCTTGTTTGGGTTGTCATGAGGTGGAAACAACGTTGGTTCAATCAGTTTTTGCCCAGTGGGAACCGTCTTCTGGTAGATGGAAAGGCTTTCCAAAAAACCTTCTCAATTAAATGTAAACTAGCTACAAAGTAGCCTATGCCTACCTGGCACAATGATATCATGATTATTTTCATAAATCCAGTGGCCATTTGTTTTGCACATTCCATCTCATGTGCCTGTGCACTTGAATTAAAGGGTAACTTATAGGGTAAATTCTAAATTTCTTGAATTTTTCCCAGACCTCAAAAGTGGTCTTCTGATGTGGTTTAAGCATTGTTATGGACTTACTTAGAACATCCAATTGTGTTGTTTTCTATTCAAAAAGAGACTTTGAGAGCAGAAACCAAATCTGAAACCCCCAACTGAGCAAGATGACAAATACATTAGTGTATAGACCTTCTAGGCAGAGTTGCTAAGAAAAAGCCATATCTCAGACTGCCCATCTTTATCTTTTATTTTTATTGGCCAGTCTGAGATATGGCTTTTTCTTTGCAGCTCTGCCTAGAAGGTCAGCATCACGGAGTTGCCTCTTCACTGTTGACGTTGAGACTGGTGTTTTGCGGGTACTATTTAATGAAGCTGCCAGTTGAGGACCTGTGAGGCGTCTGTTTCTCAAACTAGACACTCTAATGTATTTGTCCTCTTGCTCAGTTGTGCACCAGGGGCCTCCCACTCCTCTTTCTATTCTGGTTAGAGCCAGTTTGCGCTGTTCTGTGAAGGGAGTAGTACACAGCGTTGTACGAGATCTTCAGTTTCTTGGTAGTTTCTCGCATGGAATAGCCTTCATTTCTCAGAACAAGAATAGACTGACGAGTTTCAGAAGAAAGTTCTTTGTTTCTGGCCATTTTGAGCCTGTAATCGAACCCACAATTGCTGATGCTCCAGATACTCAACTAGTCTCAAGAAGGCCAGTTTTATTGCTTCTTTAATCAGCACAACAGTTTTCAGCTGTGCTAACATAATTGCAAAATGGTTTTCTAACGATCAATTAGCCTTTTAAAATGATAAACTTGGATTAGCAAACACAACGTGCCATTGGAACACAGGACTGATGGTTGCTGATAATGGGCCTCTGTACGCCTATGTTGATATTCCCTAAAAAAAATCAGCTGTTTCCAGCTACAATAGCCATTTACAACATTAACAATGTCTACACTTTATTTCGGATCAATTTGCTGTTATTTTAATGGACAAAAAAATTGCTTTTCTTTTGAAAACAAGGACATTTCTATGTGACCCCAAACTTTTGAACGGTAGTGTGTGCGTTTCAATAGTAGGCCTACTAACTAATCTCACTGCAACTCTCTCGCTCTCCTCCAACACTACTCACTCTGCCCCTACTCAGATTGGGTTGGCCTGACTATGAAAGACCAATATGGGATTGATCATTTTAGGTCATTCAGAGTGTATGTCACTGTTTATCGGGCGGGTCGTTTTGGAAATGTTCGCAAAATTAGAGTATACCCCACTTCTCCAGGAACCACTGTACACACACACACACACACACACACACACACACACACACACACACACACACACACCCCCATCAGTAGATAAGATTCCGGATGCTAATGGGTGGTAAATGTTTGTTCAGGATGTGAAAAATGAATCCATTACATCCAAATATAGAGTCTGGTTGTCACTCTAGGCTCTGGGGGCTTTGAGGAGCTGTGATGTGATGAGATGCGTTACACAGGGTGTGTGTGTGTGTGTGTGTGTGTGTGTGTGTGTGTGTGTGTGTGTGTGTGTGTGTGTGTGTGTGTGTGTGTGTGTGTGTGTGTGTGTGTGTGTGTGTGTGTGTGTGTGTGTGTGTGTGTGTGTGTGTGTGTGTGTATGTGCCAGGCAGCAGCAGGCCTATTCAACCAGAGAATGATTGCTGCCAGTTTTGACAGCCAGCTGGTAATGAAGGGAATTATAGGAAGAGGATTTTCTGTCTCTCTCTGTCTTGTTCATTGCCTCTTGTTTCAAATCAAATTATTTATTTAAATGATAAAACACTGAATCATACACCCCAAAAAAAATAAATCTTATTGTGTTATTAGTATTCACCTGAGAAAGCATACAGTCAAATTATTATTATTATTTATTATTACAATACAAACGTTAGCAAATCTACTCTTAACATATTTTCTGTCTCATTCACTGCCTTGAAGCATCCTGTTTGAAAGCAGGCTAGTCATAACATCTGAATGATAGACCTACATTTTGCCATACCATTTCCACCAATTGAAGCCACTAAAAAGGTGGGTTGGTGTTGTAGGCCTGAGGATGTATAGCCTACCACCACAAACACATTTATCAAATCAAGAGAGATAGAGGGGAGGACAGGGAAAGAGACATACACACTGTCCCGTGTGGCTCACTTGGTAGATCATGGCACTTGCAACGCCAGGGTTGTGGATTTGATTCCCACGGGGGACCAGTATGAAAATGTATGCACTCACTACTGTAAGTCGCTCTGGATAAGAGCATCTGCTTAATTAGTGAAATGTAAAAATGTAAATGATGCTAGTTCTGAAGCTGGCTGTTACCAGACCTGGGTCTACAGGCCCTGACAGAGGTTAAATTCTGCCTCATTGTACTAATCTAAGGGTTATTCCCACAGAGGTTAAATTGTGCCTCATTGTACTAATCTAAGGGTTATTCCCACAGAGGTTAAATTGTGCCTCATTGTACTAATCTAAGGGTTATTCCCACAGAGGTTAAATTGTGCCTCATTGTACTAATCTAAGGGTTATTCCCACAGAGGTTAAATTCTGCCTCATTGTACTAATCTAAGGGTTATTCCCACAGAGGTTAAATTGTGCCTCATTGTACTAATCTAAGGGTTATTCCCACAGAGGTTAAGTTGTGCCTCACTGTTGATGTAAAGCTGATCAATAGATTTTCCTGTAAAGCTTCAGGTGAAACATGACTAAATAACTCCTCTTATTCTACTGGGGGTTGTCAGGGTTGTCATGGTTGTCATGGTGAGGATAAGAGGGTTCTGAATAATGGATACAATGAGTTGTATGGCTTTGAGGTTTTCCAGGTTTCAACCTATTGACCTCTAGCCTGCAGCCTCCTTTGTCATTGTATTCACAGTTACCATTCATAACCATCCATTCTTCTAATTCAGAGTGTGTGTTGTGTGTAGGACCTACACTACCAGTCAAAAGTTTGGACACACCTACTCATTCAAGGGTTTTTCTTTTCTTTTTACTATTTTCTACATTGTAGAATAATAGTGAAGACATCAAAACTATGAAATAACACATATGGAATCATGTCGTAACCAAAAAAGTGTTAAACAAATCAAAATATATTTTATATTTGAAATTCTTCAAAGTAGCCAACCTTTGCCTTGATGACAGCTTTGCACACTCTTGGCATTCTCTCAACCAGCTTCATGAGGTAGTCACCTGGAATGCATTTCAATTAACAGGTGTGCCTTCTTAAAAGTTAATTTGTGAAATGTCTTTCCTTCTTAATGCGTTTGAGGCAATCAGTTGTGTTGTGACAAGGTAGGGTTGGTATACAGAAGATAGCCCTATTTATTAAAAGACAAAGTCCATATTATGGCAAGAACAGCTCAAATAAGCAAAGAGAAACGACAGTCCATCATTAATTTAAGACATGAAGCTCAGTCAATACGGGAAATTTCAAGAACTTTGAAAGTTTCTTCAAGTGCAGTCGCAAAAACCATCAAGCACTATGATGAAACTGGCTCTCATGAGGACCGCCACAGGAAAGGAAGACCCAGAGTTACCTCTGCTGCAGAGGATAAGTTCATTAGAGTTACAAGCCTCAGAAATCGGCAATTAACTGCACCTCAGATTGCAGTCCAAATAAATGCTTCACAGAGTTCAAGTAACAGACACATCTCAACATCAACTGCACTGGAGAGGTGTGATGGTGTGATGGTGGTTTGCTGGTGACACTGTCTGTGATATATTTAGAATTCAAGGCACACTTAACCAGCATGGCTACCACAGCATTCTGCAGCGATACACCATCCTATCTGGTTTGGGCTTAGTGGGACTATCATTTGTTTTTCAACAGGACAATGACCCAAAACACACCTCCAGGCTGTGTAAAGGGCTATTTGACCAAGAATGAGAGTGATGGGAGTGCTGCACATCACCCGACCTCAACCCAATTGATAAGGTTTGGGATGAGTTGGACCGCAGAGTGAAGGAAAAGCAGCCAACAAGTGCTCAGCATATGTGGGAACTCCTTCAAGACTGTTGGAAAAGCACTCCAGGTGACTACCTTATGAAGCTGTTTGAGAGAATGCCAAGAGTGTGCAAAGCTGTCATCAAGGCAAAGGGTGGCTACTTTGAAGAATCTCAAATATAAAATATATTTTTGATTTGTTTAACACTTTTGGTTACTACATGATTCCATATGTGTTATTTCATAGTTCTGATGTCTTCACTACTATTCTACAATATTAAAAATAAAGAAAAACCCTTCAATGATTAGGTGTGTCCAAACTTTTGACTGGTAGTGTATGGTTGTGGATGGAGGGCTCCGTGTTTCAGAGAGAGAGAGAGGAGTGTCTCTGCCTGCGTACCTGTATGTGGGTCAACCTACCAGTGCGTATGGTGTGCTCTCCACCGGCGCAGGAGAAGTCTCCAGAGGTGAGCAGGAAGCAGGTTGCCTCTTTCTTGGTGACGTTGTTCCCCCTGACCGACCGGGCGTGTTTGCGGCCGTGGCCGTGCCGTAGGTTCCACCTCTCGCTGGGTGACAGGGGCTGGGTCAGGCTGCAGCCATCATCCGACGACACAGCCAAGTTGGCGTCTCCGTTCTGCTTGGAGTCTGACAGGAGGACAGGAGGACAGGAGTTGATTCATAAAGCGTAGGATCTAGGATCAGGTCCTCCCTGTCCATGTCATCTTATTCATTAAGGTATATATGGCTAAACTGATCCTAGATCAGCAATCTCTGACAGAGTCGGTGTTGGTGTCGCCATTTTGCCCATATCTCCCACTAAGGGTCTCAGACTAGGGGTGCTGTCCCTCTGTCCTGCTCATGTCATCTTATTCCATTAATCCATGATCAGCACTCCTACTCTGAGACTCTTTGTGAATACAAGCCGGCCCTGACCTTGGGTTCAAAATACTATTTGTAATAAATTCAATACTTTAGCTGGGCTTGATTGAGCTTGCCTGGCGCAATCGAACCAATGGATTATTCCCACAAACTGCTAACCCCGCCCATCTGACACTCCAGGCAGGCTAGATCAAACGCCCAAAACTATTGGACATATTTTGAGTAGTATTTGAACCCAGGTCTGCAGGAGACACAGGGCCAAGCTGACAGTAAATGCCAAAGACTTTACTCAACATCCCCTCAGGCCTTAGAGAGAAGGTTGAGCTACAGAGCCGCAGTGTAATGCTACTGTGAAAACACCATTTTCTCCCTGGGCAAATTCCATTTATTGGAAAATGATTTAAGCCCATGAATGTATTTGGACAATGTACTATAGTACATGATTACAGTAGAAAAGCTAGAGCTCTATTTTCCCATTTGTAAAACAACACCGCAAATACTACAGCATCTAATACCTATTGGTGAAAAAAAATGCACTACTGTAGTATTCATTACTGATACCTTCAATTTGAGTTTAAAATGGGTAAAATGAGTGATGGTATAAATTAAATGGTAAATCCATTTATCATTAAGGCGTCGGTTAGTATACAATGATTCAGTTTGATGTATACTGTAAGTGGAGTAGTGGTTTGAAAAGGTTGAATGAGGTCTGAGTGTGAATGAGTGGAATTGGTTGATGGTCTGAATAATGTAACATCCACTTATCACTGTGGATTATGGTATATCATACTGACGCTTCAAAAACATCAAGGTAAATATAGTGGTGGGGGGGGGGTTAAGTACGGCATGGTGTATGGAGTGATATTGCTGCCAACAAAAATGTAATGTGTCTGACCTGAGTGGTTCTAGCTGATTTTCTCATATCAATGCTTCAGAAACATAAGCGTGAAGTGACAGTGTGAGGAATCAGTAGAGTATGGAGTGATATTAGTGCCAAAACATTGAATTTGTATTCAGATTCTAATTCGAATTGGTCTAACCTGAGCGGTTCCTGTTGATATTCTCCTCTGCAGCCAGCGGACACGTATCACTCTGAGTACTGTCCCTGGGAGAGTTAGTGACGGACTTCCCGAACGAGGCCGTGTCCGTGGGAGCGTCCGGGTTCGGGTTGTGCGCCTTTTTCTTCTTAGGCAGCTTCTGTTTAGCCATGGCCAGGGAGTAGTACATCCCAAAGTTATTGACAATAACAGGCACGGGCATGGCGATGGTCAGTACCCCCGCCAGGGCGCACAGAGCGCCCACCATCATGCCCAGCCACGTCTGGGGGTACATGTCCCCGTAGCCCAGGGTAGTCATGGTGACCACGGCCCACCAGAAGGAGATAGGGATATTCTTGAAGTGGGTGTGTTTAGAGCCGCGGGGGTCATCCGGTTGGGCCCCTATCCGCTCTGCGTAGTAGATCATTGTGGCGAAGATGAGGACGCCCAATGCCAGGAAGACGATAAGCAGGCAGAACTCGTTGACGCTGGCTTTTAATGTGTGGCCGAGAACCCTCAGACCGACAAAATGCCTGGTCAGCTTGAAGATCCGGAGGATCCGGACGAAGCGGACTACTCGTAGAAACCCCAGGATGTCGGAGGCTGCTTTAGAGGATAGACCGCTGAGGCTCATCTCCAGATAGAAGGGCAGGATAGCCACGAAGTCAATGACATTTAACATGTTCTTGATGAAGAGCAGCTTGTCGGGGCAGCACACGATGCGGACGAAGAACTCCAAGGTGAACCAGACCACACAAACGCCCTCCACCACGGTCAGAATGGGCTTGGTCACCACCTAGAGTAGATCACATTATACATTAGATTATACATTAGATTATACATTAGATTAGATTATACATTAGATTATACATTAGATTAGATTATACATTACATTCGATTATGCATTAGATTAGATTATACATTAGATAAGATTACAAATTACATTAGATTATACATTAGATTATACATTAGATTAGATTATACATTAGATTATACATTAGATTATACATTAGATTAGATTATACATTACATTAGATTATGCAATAGATTAGATTATACATTACATTCGATTATGCATTAGATTAGATTATACATTAGATACGATTATACATTAGATTAGAATATACATTAGATTAGATTATAAATTACATTAGATTATAGATTAGATTATACATTAGATTAGATTATACATTAGATTATACATTAGATTAGATTATACATTAGATTATACATTAGATTATATTATACATTAGATTATACATAAAATTAGATTATAGATTACATTAGATTATAGATTCGATTTGATTATACATTAGATTCGATTACAGATTACATTATACATTAGACTAGATTATACAATAGATTAGATTATACATTAGATTATACATTAAATTAGATTATACATTAGATTAGATTATACAGATTATTGAATTTCAATGTAGGGATCATTGAAGTATCAATCTATTAATCTATCTATGATCTAAATTCATTTGGTCTCTAAAATGTGCTTAAAAACGTTGGCCATAATACAAAAATACAAGACAATACAGTACAGTTGTGGTCAAAAGTTTTGTATTGGTCTTCACAAAGTTCGCTGCTTCAGTGTTTTTAGATATTTTTGTCAGATGTTACTATGGTATACTGAAGTATAATTACAAGCATTCCATAAGTGTCAAAGGCTTTTATTGACAATTACATTAAGTTTATGCAAAGAGTCAATATTTGCAGTGTTGACCCGTCTTTTTCAAGACCTCTGCAATCCGCCCTGGCATGCTGTCAATTAATTTATGGGCCACATCCTGACTGATGGCAGCCCATTCTTGCATAAAATGCTTGGAGTTTGTCAGAATTTGGGTGTTTTTGTTTGTCCACCCGCCTCGAGGATTGACCACAAATTCTCAATGGGATTAAGATCTGGGGAGTTTCCTGGCCATGGACCCAAAATGTCGATGTTTTGTTCCCCGAGCCACTTAGTTATCACTTTTGCCTTATGACAAAGTGCTCCATCATGCTGGAAAAGGCATTGTTCGTCACCAAACTGTTCTTGGATGGTTGGGAGAAGTTGCTCTCGGAGGATGTGTTGGTACCATTCTTTATTCATGGCTGTGTTCTTAGGCAAAATTGTGAGTGAGCCCACTCCTTTGGCTGAGAAGCAACCCCTCACATGAATGGTCTCAGGATGCTTTACTGTTGGCATGACACAGGACTGATGGTAGCGCTCACCTTGTCTTCTCCGGACAAGCTTTTTTCCGGATGCCCCAAACAATCGGAAAGGGGATTCATCAGAGAAAATGACTTTACCCCAGTCCTCAGCAGTCCAATCCCTGTACCTTTTGCAGAATATCAGTCTGTCCCTGATGTTTTCCTGGAGAGAAGTGGCTTCCTCGCTGCCCTTCTTGACACCAGGCCATCCTCCAAAAGTCTTCGCCTCACTGTGCGTGCAGATGCACTCACACCTGCCTGCTGCCATTCCTGAGCAAGCTCTGCACTGGTGGTGCCCCGATCCCGCAGCTGAATCAACTTTAGGAGACGGTCCTGGTGCTTGCTGGACTTTCTTGGGTGCCCTGAAGCCTTCTTCACAACAATTGAACCTCTCTCCTTGAAGTTCTTGATGATCCGATAAATGGTTGATTTAGGTGCAATCTTACTAGCAGCAATATCCTTGCCTGTGAAGCCCTTTTTGTGCAAAGCAATGATGACGGCACGTGTTTCCTTGCAGGTAACCATGGTTAGAGGAAGAACAATGATTTCAAGCACCACCCTCCTTTTAAAGCTTCCAGTCTGTTATTCTAACTCAATCAGCATGACAGAGTGATCTCCAGCCTTGTCCTCGTCAACACTCCCACCTGTGTTAACGAGAGAATCACTGACATAATGTCAGCTGGTCCTTTTGTGGCAGGGCTGAAATGCAGTGGAAATGTTTTTTTGGGATTATGTTCATTTCATGGCAAAGAAGGACTTTGCAATGAATTGCAATTCATCTGATCACTTTTCATAACATTCTGGAGTATATGCAAATTGCCATCATAAAAACTGAGGCAGCAGACTTTGTGAACATTTATATTTGTGTCATTCTCAAAACCTTTGACCACGACTGTACAATACAGTAAAGTACCATACAGTACAATGCAGTACAATACAGTACAATGCAGTACAATACAGTACAGTACAATACAATGCCGTACAATACAATACAGTACAATACAATGCAGTACAATGCAGTACAATGCAGTACAATACATAGAAAAAAGGTCCAATACGTTTAGGTCCCTATCCAAAAACAATGAAATTATCATCATATTGCTTTCACCTGTCCACTCTCAGATCTCCACGGGAGGCTAGGGGGTACAGGCTCTGGGTTCTTTCTGGACAGGATCATAGTACTTGGTCAATTGACAATGAGGATCCCTCTCTCTTACCTCCACTGAGACTACCTCCTCTGTGTGGTTCCCCACCACCACATGTTCCGTGCGGTTCTGCAGGTCGTTGAAGTACTCGTGGGTCTCCAGACAGAACGTAGTGATGGAAACCAGAATGAAGAAGAGGGAGGCAAACGCTATGCCCTGAAACAAGACAATCAACCAGTCAATCACTCAATTAACCAATCACTCAATTAACCAATCACTCAATTAACCAATCACTCAATTAACCAATCACTGAAATGTATTTATAAAGCCAGCAGTTTTCAGAAAGTGGCTTTATGGTAGAACTCAATAGTAACACTCAAAGTGCCTTTATAGTACAACTCAACTGCAGCCCTTAGTTAAACTGTTTACAGAAGACAACCATGGCAGGTCTGCTCTGCCTCTGACCTAAAGCTGGGATGATAAACAGAAAATGATCGATACCGACTGAATCAACCATTTATCAAGTACTTTTTACTGATACCGATAATAACAATAAGCAGCCTTTAATCGAACATTTTAATAAGTCTACTAATATGGGGTTATTGCTAACTGGACAATTGATGGCTACAACATTCAAAGTAGTAGTAGTAGTTTTAAGGGTGATTAAAATACACATGAACGTTATGAATTTATCGTTAACTGTATCATTACTGTGATAATTCAGTCAATTTATCGTGATATGGATTTATGCCCATATCACCCAGCTCTACTCTGACCTTAAACTCAGTTTCACCACTGAAAGGCCCACCATTCACCTGCTTTCCTGCTCACTTCCCACAATAAATCTGTCTGTCTGTGTTTTGTGTTAGCATTGTGTTTTGTGTTAGCATTGCGTTTTGTGTTAGCATTGTGTTTGTGTTAGCATTGTGTTTGTGTTAGCATTGCGTTTTGTGTTAGCATTGTGTTTGTGTTAGCATTGTAAATAAATCCAAACAATGTACTGTACTGCTGATTGATTTGTGTGGGAGGGCTGAATGTAGAGATGGCAGGTACTAAGTGCCTGAATGGCATTGATGGCACATACACGTATTTAACCAGCTGCCTGAGGAGCAGAGAGGAGCACAGTCGAGAGGTAATACAATCTGTCCAGGATGATATAGTCAACACCAATAACCCCAGAGTCCTCTCACAGTAACAAAGCCGTCCCAAATTGCACACCTATTCCCTACATAGTGCACTACTTTTGACCAGGGCACATAGGGCTCTCTTGTCCAAAGAAGTGCACTATATAGGAAAAAGGGTGCCATTTGGAATGCAACTACAGACTACACAAGGGAATATGAAAACAGCCCATTTTCAGATGTGTTGATTGTCGATAGTGACATTTGTCAACCTCCGTACTGTGGCCACATCATAACCAACCCAATGCTGTGATGAGTAGCTAGTTGACTAATGGCTAAATCACACTAAAGGCAAAATCACACTAAAGGCTAAACCACACTAAAGGCTAAACCCCACTAAAGGCTAAACCACACTAAAGGCTAAACCACACTAAAGGCTAAACCCCACTAAAGGCTAAACCACACTAAAGGCTAAACCCCACTAAAGGCTAAACCCCACTAAAGGCTAAACCACACTAAAGGCTAAACCACACTAAAGGCTAAATCACACTAAAGGCTAAACCCCACTAAAGGCTAAACCCCACTAAAGGCTAAACCCCACTAAAGGCTAAACCACACTAAAGGCTAAACCCCACTAAAGGCTAAACCCCACTAAAGGCTAAACCCCACTAAAGGCTAAATCACACTAAAGGCTAAACCACACTAAAGGCTAAACCACACTAAAGGCTAAACCCCACTAAAGGCTAAACCACACTAAAGGCTAAACCCCACTAAAGGCTAAACCCCACTAAAGGCTAAACCACACTAAAGGCTAAACCACACTAAAGGCTAAACCACACCAAAGGCTAAACCCCACTAAAGGCTAAATCACACTAAATGCTAAACCCCACTAAAGGCTAAACCACACTAAAGGCTAAACCCAACTAAAGGCTAAACCACACTAAAGGCTAAACCCCACTAAAGGCTAAACCCCACTAAAGGCTAAACCACACTAAAGGCTAAACCACACTAAAGGCTAAACCACACTAAAGGCTAAATCACACTAAAGGCTAAACCCCACTAAAGGCTAAATCACACTAAATGCTAAACCCCACTAAAGGCTAAACCACACTAAAGGCTAAATCACACTAAAGGCTAAACCACACTAAAGGCTAAACCACACTAAAGGCTAAACCACACTAAAGGCTAAACCACACTAAAGGCTAAATGATTAACTGCTCCATCATTATGGGTACATCACATTTTTGATGTGTTTTTTTTTTTTTGAATGAAAACCAGCAATCTTTATTGATGGAATAAAACATTGTGATGGAAAGACATCTAAAGTACATCTCCACAACAAAAGCTTTAGTTCCTTTATCATCATTACAACATTCATCAGTTAGCGTAAAGCAGCAGAGGGAGGGTCCCCTGGGTCCCTGGTCTCTGGGTCCCTGCTCTCTGGTCCCTGGTCTTTGGTCCCTGGTCTCTGGTCCCTGGTCTCTGGGTCCCTGGTCTCTGGTCCCTGGTCTCTGGGTCCCTGGTCTCTGGGTCCCTGGTCTCTGGGTCCCTGGTCTCTGGGTCCCTGGTCTCTGGGTCCCTGGTCCCTGGTCTCTGGGTCCCTGGTCTCTGGGTCCCTGGTCTCTGGGTCCCTGCTCTCTGGTCCCTGGTCTCTGGGTCCCTGCTCTCTGGTCCCTGGTCTCTGGGTCCCTGGTCTCTGGGTCCCTGGTCTCTGGTCCCTGGTCTCTGGTCTCTGGGTCCCTGGTCTTTGGTCCCTGGTCTCTGGTCCCTGGTCTCTGGGTCCCTGGTCTTTGGTCCCTGGTCTCTGGGTCCCTGGTCTCTGGTCCCTGGTCTCTGGGTCCCTGGTCTCTGGGTCCCTGGTCTTTGGTCCCTGGTCTCTGGTCCCTGGTCTCTGGGTCCCTGGTCTCTGGGTCCCTGGTCTCTGGGTCCCTGGTCTCTGGGTCCCTGGTCTCTGGTCCCTGGTCTCTGGGTCCCTGGTCTCTGGGTCCCTGGGTCCCTGGTCCCTGGTCTCTGGGTCCCTGGTCTCTGGGTCCCTGGGTCCCTGGTCTCTGGTCTCTGGTCTCTGGGTCCCTGGTCTCTGGTCTCTGGGTCCCTGGTCTCTGGGTCCCTGGTCTCTGGGTCCCTGGTCTCTGGTCTCTGGGTCCCTGGTCTCTGGGTCCCTGGTCTCTGGGTCCCTGGTCTCTGGGTCCCTGGTCTTTGGTACTTGGTCCCTGGTCTCTGGGTCCCTAGTCTCTGGGTCCCTGGTCTCTGGTACTTGGTCCCTGGTCTCTGGTCCCTGGTCTCTGGTCCTTGGTCTCTGGTCCCTGGTCTCTGGTCCCTGTTCTCTGGTACTTGGTCTCTGGTCCCTGGTCTTTGGTCTCTGGTCCCTGGTCTTTGGTCCTTGGTCTCTGGTCCCTGGTCTCTGGTCCCTGGTCTCTGGTCTCTGGTCCCTGGTCTCTGGTCCCTGGTCTCTGGGTCCCTGGTCTCTGGTCTCTGGTCCCTGGTCTCTGGGTCCCTGGTCTCTGGTCTTTGGTACTTGGTCCCTGGTCTCTGGGTCCCTAGTCTCTGGGTCCAGGTCCTGGCTCTACTTTGTCCCTGGTCCTGGTCCCTGGTCTCTGGGTCCCTGGTCTCTGGTCCGGCGTCCTGGTCTCTGGGTCCCTGGTCTCTGGTCGCTTGGTCCCTGGTCTCTGGGTCCCTAGTCCCTGGGTCCCTGGTCTCTGGTCCATGGTCCTGGGCTCTGGACCTGGGTTCCTGGTCTCTCTGGTCCCTGGTCTCTGGTCCCTTCCCTGGTCTCTAGTCTCTCTGGTCTCTGGAGTCTAGGGTCTGGGAACTATAATAAGTATGACTTTTGATCGCACAATGAGTGCCATCAATCTTGGGATGGCAAGACAAATATCCACAGAACATCTCCTATCTGAGCCCATATCATCATAACAACATTCATCAGTGTGTGTAATGCAGGGTCTCCTGGGTCTCTAGCCCCAGGGGTCACTCACAAGGCCCTCTTCTGCCCCACAGAGAGTGCAGGTCCCTGGGGTTTCTCCTGCACAACAGAGGAGTGTGGATCTGTGGAGGTGTGGGGCCAGCCAGAGGACAAAGACAGCCAGTCTGCCTCCCTCCCTGTCTGTCTGTCTGCCTCCCCCCGTCTGTCTGTCTGCCTGTCTGCCTCTCTCACTGTCTGTCTGCCTCCCTGTCTGCCTGCCTGCCTCCCTGTCTGTCTGCCTGCCTGCCTGCCTCCCTGTCTGTCTGTCTGCCTCCCTGTCTGTCTGCCTGCCTCCCTGCCTCCCTGTCTGTCTGCCTGCCTCCCTCCCTGTCTGTCTGCCTGCCTGCCTCCCTGTCTGTCTCCCTGCCTCCCTGTCTGCCTGCCTCCCTGTCTGCCTGCCTCCCTCCCTGTCTGCCTCCCTACCTCCCTGTCTGTCTGCTCCTCTTTGTCTTTCAGAACGTGAAACGTTGAGTATGGCTCTTGAGAGTACCAGTGGCAAGCATATTTATCTGTGGTCTGAACAGATTTCCACAGTACTTACTACACTGCACTGAGAGATCCTGCAGACCTACAGTCTGTCCACACACACAAACACCAGCTAAACTCATGCAGATGTTTCCATTGTGTCCCTTCACCAATAACCTCCTAGCAGAGACACAACACAGCCAGCCAGACAGAGATCACACAGCCAGCCAGACTGACAGACAGCCAGCCAGACAGACAGCCAGACAGATAGACAGCCAGACAGCCAGAGACAGCCATACATACAGCCAGACAGACAGACAGCCAGACAGACAGCCAGACAGCCAGACAGATAATTAAAACAGAACCATCAGTCTGACTAACAGGTGCATGTTGAGGAGACTCTATGATATGCAGCTCTTGGTGCCTATCAGTAGCAGGAGCCGTATTACAACCTAGTATTACAACCTAGTATTATAACCTAGTATTACAACCTAGTATTATAACCTAGTATTATAACCTAGTATTATAACCTATGTATTATAACCTAGTATTATAACCTATGTATTATAACCTAGTATTATAACCTAGTATTATAACCTAGTATTATAACCTATGTATTATAACCTAGTATTATAACCTATGTATTATAACCTAGTATTATAACCTAGTATTACAACCTAGTATTACAACCTAGTATTATAACCTATGTATTATAACCTAGTATTACAACCTAGTATTATAAGCTAGTATTATAACCTAGTATTATAACCTATGTATTATAACCTAGTATTATAACCTAGTATTACAACCTAGTATTACAACCTAGTATTACAACCTAGTATTATAACCTAGTATTACAACCTATGTGCTGTGATAATTGTTTGTTTGCTCTATAACCTGTTAGTTCATATGCCTTGACACTGTGATACATAAGCCTAAAGGCCGAGACAATAAGACATTATCAGGCATATTAAATTCAACCACACCTTTGTTTTATCACAAAAACCGGATAGCAACCTCTGTCCAGTGAAGTCCACAAAGCATATTGCATGGTACAGGAACAGACAGTTACATGACCTACAGCATGGTCAAATAAGTTAATGTTTCCGACATTTTCTGACCACTAAACAACTACTGATTTAGAACGACAGAGAGTTACCGCAAGTTGCAAAGAAAACAGGAGCTGCCTCCACTATTCCACCATTTCAACTTCAACATCATCAAATCACCTCTGCTTAGTCTAACACAGTGACAACTAAAAGATACCAAAAAACGATTTAGTCCAATAAGCTAAATATGATGTGGTTGTCCATGGTTCTGATTTCTGTGTGCGTGTTCGTGCAAGTAGAAAAACATGTTGACTCACCCTACTTGGAGAGAAACACCAATGCCATCCTCCTCTCTTTCATGTTGATGAAATGGTCTATCACTTTGTCATTAAGTAGACTCTTTTATTTTTTGTTGTCCTAGGCTACTTGGCTAAAATGCTTGCTCGCTAGCCTAACTTCCATTCATGGGCAACGTTAGCTAGTTACCATTAGCCTTCTACATCTAGCTACATTTTTAACATCCATCCTCTCAGGCCAGGGGCACAATGTATGAATTAATGGTAGGATCAGAATCACCTTTATAATCATTGGCCAGTATGGAGAATGAGGTAAAACCACAAGTCCAAATCCCTATCTCCATCCATGGCTAATTTAGGAAAGGGCCAATTTTAGCTAGCTGGCTATAGCCGTTATAATGCTCACTGGCTTCCCTTGCATTCAATGCTACGGGCGGCAACAATGTCATACTTGTTTGGACCAGACAGCATCAGATAGATGGCCTACACGTAGAGACAGAGGGGCACAGACTCATCTCAACATCAACTGTTCAGAAGGGACTGCGTGAATCAGGCCTTCATGGTCGAATTGCTGCAAAGAAACCACTACTAAAGGACACCAATAAGAAGAAGAGACCTGCTTGGGCCAAGAAACACGAGCAATGGACATTAGACCGGTGGAAATGTGAGATTTTTGGTTCCAACTGCCGTGGCTTTGTGAGACGCGGAGTGGGTGGACGGATGAACTCCGAATGTGTAGTTCCCACCGTAAAGCATGGAGGAGGAGGTGTTATGGTGTGGGGGTGCTTTGCTGGTTACACTGTCTGTGATTTATTTAGAATTCAAAGCACACTTAACCAGCATGGCTACCACAGCATTCTGCAGCGATACACCATCCCATCTGGTTTGGCCTTAGTGGGACTATAATTTGTTTTTCAACAGGACAATGACCCAACACTCCTCCAGGCTGTGTAAGGGCTATTTTATCAAGAAGGAGAGTGATGGAGTGCTGCCTCAGATAACCTGGCCTCCACAATCCCCCGACCTCAACCCAATTGAGATGATTTGGGATGAGTCGGACAGCAGAGTGAAGGAAAAGCAGCCAGCAAGTGCTCAGCATATGTGGGAACTCCTTTAAGACTGTTGGAAAAGCATTCCAGGTGAAGCTGGTTGAAAGAATGCCAAGAGTGTGCAAAGCTGTCATCAAGGCAAAGGGTGGCTATTTGAAGAATCTCAAATATAAAATATATTTTGATTTGTTTAACACTTTTTTGGTTACTACATGATTCCATATGTGTTATTTCATAGTTTTGATGTCTTCACTATTATTCTACAATGTAAAAATAGTAAAAATCAAGAAAAACCCTTGAATGAGTAGGTGTGTCCAAACTTTTGACTGGTAGTGTGTAAAAGTGTCCCGTGCTTCTACCCTTGAAGGGGTGGGCGGCTGTGTTTGGTCCAGGTGCCTCCCAAAAGGCTGTCTTTATATAAACTGCCTATTGATAAGAGGACAGCTGACCTCCAATGGAGGATAATACATGGAGCTATAGCCACCAACATGCATCTGGTACACCTGGATCCTGCTGTTGGGGAGGGGTGTCCATTCTGTGCTGAGTCTGAAACTCTGGCACATCTGTTTTTACAGTGTCTCAGATTGGTCGGGATGATTGACCTGATCACTAGTTGGTTCTCAGCTCTGGGAGAGGTTCTCTCTTCCCAACTGTTTATATTTGGGCCAAAGTACAGGTTTAGTCGAAGGGGTGTAGTTATCTTACTTAACCTTGTGTCAGGGGCAGCTAAATTAGCAATTTGGAAGACACAAAAGAACAGTATTCGGGGACAGGGGTCTGTGGACGTGGTGGGCATGCTGGAGGGGATGTTGGCAGCGAGACTGAGGGTTGAGTTTTCCTATTACAAACTGGTTAATAACACTGGGGTGTTTATTAGCATATGGGGTATTCAGAGGTTGTTGTGTTTAGTTATAGTGGAGGAAGATTTAGTGTTGTGTTTTTAATTGACGTTTAACTATGTTTTTGTTTGTTTGAGTTTTTATTGTTTTGTGTGTTCCCAGACCCACAAAACAGTACTTGACTAAGCTTGTGGGAGATGATAAATCTATCTAACGGAGTTGTAGAAGTTAACAGTGACTTGGTGGCATTACAGTAGGGAGCTGAGAGAACACCAGGTTAACAGTGACTTGGTGGCATTACAGTAGGGAGCTGAGAGAACACCTGGTTAACAGTGACTTGGTGGCATTACAGTAGGGAGCTGAGAGAACACCAGGTTAACAGTGACTTGGTGACATTACAGTAGGGAGCTGAGAGAACACCAGGTTAACAGTGACTTGGTGGCATTACAGTAGGGAGCTGAGAGAACACCAGGTTAACAGTGACTTGGTGGCATTACAGTAGGGAGCTGAGAGAACACCAGGTTAACAGTGACTTGGTGGCATTACAGTAGGGGGCTGAGAGAACACCAGGTTAACAGTGACTTGGTGGCATTACAGTAGGGGGCTGAGAGAACACCAGGTTAACAGTGACTTGGTGGCATTACAGTAGGGAGCTGAGAGAACACCAGGTTAACAGTGACTTGGTGGCATTACAGTAGGGGAGCTGAGAGAACACCAGGTTAACAGTGACTTGGTGGCATTACAGTAGGGAGCTGAGAGAACATCAGGTTAACAGTGACTTGGTGGCATTACAGTAGGGAGCTGAGAGAACACCAGGTTAACAGTGACTTGGTGGCATTACAGTAGGGAGCTGAGAGAACACCAGGTTAACAGTGACTTGGTGGCATTACAGTAGGGAGCTGAGAGAACACCAGGTTAACAGTGACTTGGTGGCATTACAGTAGGGAGCTGAGAGAACACCAGGTTAACAGTGACTTGGTGGCATTACAGTAGGGAGCTGAGAGAACACCAGGTTAACAGTGACTTGGTGGCATTACAGTAGGGAGCTGAGAGAACACCAGGTTAACAGTGACTTGGTGGCATTACAGTAGGGAGCTGAGAGAACACCAGGTTAACAGTGACTTGGTGGCATTACAGTAGGGAGCTGAGAGAACACCAGGTTAACAGTGACTTGGTGGCATTACAGTAGGGAGCTGAGAGAACACCAGGTTAACAGTGACTTGGTGGCATTACAGTAGGGAGCTGAGAGAACACCAGGTTAACAGTGACTTGGTGGCATTACAGTAGGGAGCTGAGAGAACACCAGGTTAACAGTGACTTGGTGGCATTACAGTAGGGAGCTGAGAGAACACCAGGTTAACAGTGACTTGGTGACATTACAGTAGGGGAGCTGAGAGAACACCAGGTTAACAGTGACTTGGTGGCATTACAGTAGGGAGCTGAGAGAACACCAGGTTAACAGTGACTTGGTGGCATTACAGTAGGGAGCTGAGAGAACACCAGGTTAACAGTGACTTGGTGGCATTACAGTAGGGAGCTGAGAGAACACCAGGTTAACAGTGACTTGGTGGCATTACAGTAGGGAGCTGAGAGAACACCAGGTTAACAGTGACTTGGTGGCATTACAGTAGGGAGCTGAGAGAACACCAGGTTAACAGTGACTTGGTGGCATTACAGTAGGGAGCTGAGAGAACACCAGGTTAACAGTGACTTGGTGGCATTACAGTAGGGAGCTGAGAGAACACCAGGTTAACAGTGACTTGGTGGCATTACAGTAGGGAGCTGAGAGAACATCAGGTTAACAGTGACTTGGTGGCATTACAGTAGGGAGCTGAGAGAACACCAGGTTAACAGTGACTTGGTGGCATTACAGTAGGGAGCTGAGAGAACACCAGGTTAACAGTGACTTGGTGGCATTACAGTAGGGAGCTGAGAGAACACCAGGTTAACAGTGACTTGGTGGCATTACAGTAGGGAGCTGAGAGAACACCAGGTTAACAGTGACTTGGTGGCATTACAGTAGGGAGCTGAGAGAACACCAGGTTAACAGTGACTTGGTGGCATTACAGTAGGGAGCTGAGAGAACACCAGGTTAACAGTGACTTGGTGGCATTACAGTAGGGAGCTGAGAGAACACCAGGTTAACAGTGACTTGGTGGCATTACAGTAGGGAGCTGAGAGAACACCAGGTTAACAGTGACTTGGTGGCATTACAGTAGGGAGCTGAGAGAACACCAGGTTAACAGTGACTTGGTGGCATTACAGTAGGGAGCTGAGAGAACACCAGGTTAACAGTGACTTGGTGGCATTACAGTAGGGAGCTGAGAGAACACCAGGTTAACAGTGACTTGGTGGCATTACAGTAGGGAGCTGAGAGAACACCAGGTTAACAGTGACTTGGTGGCATTACAGTAGGGAGCTGAGAGAACACCAGGTTAACAGTGACTTGGTGGCATTACAGTAGGGAGCTGAGAGAACACCAGGTTAACAGTGACTTGGTGGCATTACAGTAGGGAGCTGAGAGAACACCAGGTTAACAGTGACTTGGTGGCATTACAGTAGGGAGCTGAGAGAACACCAGGTTAACAGTGACTTGGTGGCATTACAGTAGGGAGCTGAGAGAACACCAGGTTAACAGTGACTTGGTGGCATTACAGTAGGGAGCTGAGAGAACACCAGGTTAACAGTGACTTGGTGGCATTACAGTAGGGAGCTGAGAGAACACCAGGTTAACAGTGACTTGGTGGCATTACAGTAGGGAGCTGAAAGAACACCAGGTTAACAGTGACTTGGTGGCATTACAGTAGGGAGCTGAGAGAACACCAGGTTAACAGTGACTTGGTGGCATTACAGTAGGGAGCTGAGAGAACACCAGGTTAACAGTGACTTGGTGGCATTACAGTAGGGAGCTGAGAGAACACCAGGTTAACAGTGACTTGGTGGCATTACAGTAGGGAGCTGAGAGAACACCAGGTTAACAGTGACTTGGTGGCATTACAGTAGGGAGCTGAGAGAACACCAGGTTAACAGTGACTTGGTGGCATTACAGTAGGGAGCTGAGAGAACACCAGGTTAACAGTGACTTGGTGGCATTACAGTAGGGAGCTGAGAGAACACCAGGTTAACAGTGACTTGGTGGCATTACAGTAGGGAGCTGAGAGAACACCAGGTTAACAGTGACTTGGTGGCATTACAGTAGGAGCTGAGAGAACACCAGGTTAACAGTGACTTGGTGGCATTACAGTAGGGAGCTGAGAGAACACCAGGTTAACAGTGACTTGGTGGCATTACAGTAGGGAGCTGAGAGAACACCAGGTTAACAGTGACTTGGTGGCATTACAGTAGGGAGCTGAGAGAACACCAGGTTAACAGTGACTTGGTGGCATTACAGTAGGGAGCTGAGAGAACACCAGGTTAACAGTGACTTGGTGGCATTACAGTAGGGAGCTGAGAGAACACCAGGTTAACAGTGACTTGGTGGCATTACAGTAGGGAGCTGAGAGAACACCAGGTTAACAGTGACTTGGTGGCATTACAGTAGGGAGCTGAGAGAACACCAGGTAGCAGTAACATAAACAACAGCATGGTGTTGGCTGTCAAATATTGTCATCCTTTAGACAGAGGTCCTTTACATTTACATTTTAGTCATTTAGCAGACGCTCTTATCCAGAGCAACTTACAGTTAGTGAGTGCATACATTATTTATTTTTTCATACTGCCCCCCCCCCGTGGGAATCGAACCCACAACCCTGGCGTTGCAAGCACCGTGCTCTACCAACTGAGCTAAACGGGGCCACATTTCTCTGGAGAACACCAGCTCAATACACCGTTCTCTGGTAAGCCTGTCAGTAAAACTACTTCATCCAATCACAATGTACATCTTTGTGATCGTGATATGTAATCATAGAACAAACAATTTCTATGGAGGATGAAGGCCAGCTCAATACTCTGTTCCATTACATTTACATTTTAGTCCTTTAGCAGACGCTCTTATCCAGAGCGATTTACAGTAGTGAGTGCATACATTTTCATACTAGTCCCCCGTGGGAATCGAACCCACAACCCTGGCACTGCAACCGCCATGCTCTACCAACTGAGCTACACGGGACCATTGTCACCCCCTGGTTAAATAATTTGTCTGTAAAGTTACTTTAAAAAAGGCCATTCCATTATTTATCAGACTGGTCCTTCGAGTCGTACTCCTTCATATCGCACTCTAGTCTCTCTGGTTAAATAACATGTCTGAGGAGCTTCTGTAACTCTTTCTAATTGCACTACTCGTCACTAATGATAATAACACAGTCATATATGACACTGGGATGCTTGTATCATGTCTGTAGAGACACTGACCTCCGTTGAACTGGGATGCTTGTATCATGTCTGTAGAGACACTGACCTCCATTGAACTGGGATGCTTGTATCACGTCTGTAGAGACACTGACCTCCATTGAACTGGGATGCTTGTATCAAGTCTGTAGAGACACTGACCTCCGTTGAACTGGGATGCTTGTATCACGTCTGTAGAGACACTGACCTCCATTGAACTGGGATGCTTGTATCACGTCTGTAGAGACACTGACCTCCATTGAACTGGGATGCTTGTATCAAGTCTGTAGAGACACTGACCTCCGTTGAACTGGGATGCTTGTATCACGTCTGTAGAGACACTGACCTCCATTGCACAGCCGGCTGCCCATCATAATCATTTATGTGATCAATATAAGAATGATAATAATAAGACACAAAGTGATTTACAGTAAAGTGAGCGTATACAGTAAGACCAGTACGATAAGATACTGTAAAATTTACAGTATGTGAAACCTCATCACTTCAATAACGCTATTACATTTACGTCATTTAGCAGACGCTCTTATCCAGAGCGACTTACAAATAGGTGCATTCACCTTATAGCCAGTGGGATAACCACTTTACAATGTTTTTTTGTTTTTTTATGCTATGCATGCACACAATATAATAATAATAATAATATGCCATTTAGCAGACGCTTTTATCCAAAGCGACTTACAGTCATGTGTGCATACATTTTTACGTATGGGTGAGTCCCTGGGATCGAACCCACTACCCTGGCGTTACAAGCGCCGTGCTCTACCAATTGAGCTACAGAGGACCACCCTTAAATCATATATACTAGGAAAGCACAGCTCTATGTATGAATGGACTATTTTGACATGGTGATGACGACTGAGGCTGTGTCCCGAATGGCATCCTATTCCCTAGCCCTACGCGGGTCAAAAGTAGTACTCTGGTCAAAAGTAGTGCACTATATAGAAAATAGGGTGCAATTTGTGACGCAGACTGAGAGTGAATTCGACTTGAATCTGTGTCGGGGAATGGCACTTACTATAGATGGATAGGTTTGTCTGCATAATTTATTCAATTTAATAATGCTGAATGTTGAATTATGGTGGCCTATTCACAACTTTGGTCTCTTAGTGACCGCTTCAATCGCCGCTTTGATTCAATTAGACAATTATCTAGAAATTCAATCTGTGGCCGCACTGTCACGACTCCCTCCAGGGCTGCCTCATCTCCTTGTTCGGGCACCTGGTACATATCCCCTCATCAGTCTCTGTATAATTATTCCCTCTGCTCCCCCATGTCTTTGTGTGTTATTGTTCCATGTGGAGGTGTCGCTAGCTCGTGTTGAGCATTATGTTACTTTTATCGCCGGGATATTCACGTGTGTTTTGTTTTTTCCAGTACGCATTTAAGTCGCACTGTATTGGCCAAATAAACCCTTTTCTTTGATTGACACCTCCTGTGCCTGGCTCCGTCCTACTCACCTTGTTACAGAATAACACACCCAAACAGCATGGAGTCTGAAGGAGCGGGGAATATACCTGGAGCCATTGAGCGGGTCTGTTAGCCAGCTTGGGCGAAGCGATGGATCGGGTTCTCCAGGCCGTCCAGCGCCTGGAGAGGAGAGGATCCGACCCTGCGGAACCAGCTGTGCGACCGGATCCAGTAATCCACACACCAGCAACCAGGGGTATTCACCTGCCTCTACCGAGGGAATACGACGGGAAAGCTCCCCGCTGCCAGAGTTTCCTCCTGCAGCTGGACCTCTACTTCAACACCATCAGCCCTGCTCCATCGGAGCGGTAGAAGGTGTCCGCCCTCGTCTCCTGCCTCTCGGGGAAAGCCCTGGAGTGGGCCAACGCGGTCTGGAGTGAAGGAGGAGATGCGTTGGACAGCTACGGAGAGTTTGCTCGCCTCTTCCGTGCAGTCTTTGATCATCCCCCCGAAGGAAGAGAGGCGGGCGAGCGTCTGTTCCATCTGAGGCAGGGGACGAGGACCGTGCAAGATTTTGCCCTGGAGTTTAGAACCCTAGCGGCTGGGTCCTCGTGGAACGAGCGGTCCCTCATTGACCATTTCCGATGCAGCCTGCGTGAGGACGTCCGAAGGGAGCTAGCCTGCCGGGATACCACTCTGACCTTCGACCAACTGGTGGACATGGTTATCCGGTTGGACAACCTGCTGGCTTCGAGAGGACATCCTGGAAAGGGGCCTGCCCGTTTCACCCCCCCTCACCCCGGCTCACGTTCCGATGGAGCTGGGTGGTGCAGTGTTCCGGGAGAACAGAGGACGACAGCTCCAGTGTCACTCTTGTGGCAGAAGAGGAGATTCTGCTGCATGATGTCGTCAGAGTTCTTCTGGTTCTGGAGGCGGCAGGCAGGGCACTCTCGCGTCACCCCAGGTAGCACAAACCCACACTCGTTCAGAGCCCTCTGCTGCGCATTTAACCCTCCACATCAACTTCCCTGATTACACGGTAGTTCCCCAGTTTAAGGCACTGGTAGATTCAGGCGCAGCTGGGAACTTTATGGACAGGTCTTTAGCCTTTAGTCTACGTATTACATTGGTTCCCCTGTCTATTCCATTGCCCGTCAAAGGACTTGACAATCGACCATTAGGGTCAGGTTTTGTTAGGGAGGTTTACGCACCAGTCACTATGATTGCGCAGGAGGACCATAATGAGCAAATCACGTTTCATATTATTGAGTCCCTTGATTTCCCTGTTGTGTTGGGCCTTCCCTGGCTAGCACTACATGACCCCACCTTTTCATGGCCGCAGAGGGCTCTCACGGGGTGGTTGCGAGAGTGTCAGGGTTGGTGTCTAGCTGTTTCCGATAGTCCAGACAATGCCTCCACCGTGCTCATCCCCCCCCCCTTCAGGAGTGCGTACAACCTGGTGCTTGTCCGGGAAGGGGACGAATGGAAGACAGCATTTAGCACCACCACTGGGAATTATGAATACCTGGTGATGCCGTACGGGTTGATGAATTCTCCATCAGTCTTCCAGTACTTTGTGAACGAGGTGTTTCGGGACATGCTTGTTCGCTGTGTGGTGGTCTACATCGATGACATCCTGGTGTATTCCACTACGCGCGGCGAGCATGTGTCCCTGGTTCACAGAGTGCTTGTGCGACTGTTGGAGCATGACCTGTATGCCAAGGTAGAAAAATGTCTGTTCTTCCAACAATTCGTCTCCTTCCTCGGATACCACATCACCACCTCAGGTGTGGAGATGGAGGGAGACCGCATTTCAGCCGTGCGTAATTGGCCGACTCCAACCACGGTTAAGGAGGTGCAGCGCTTCATTGGCTTTGCTAATTACTATCAGAGGTTTATCCGGGACTTTGGCAAGGTCGCAGCCCCATCACCTCTATGTTGAAGGGTGGGCTGTCCTGGCTCCGCTGGTCTGCTGAGGCTGACAGTGCTTTCAGTACCCTGAGGGCTCTGTTCACCTCAGCCCCGGTACTGGTCCATCCCAATCCCTCATTGCCGTTCGTAGTGGAGGTGGACACGTCCGAGGTAGGGGTAGGCGCTGTCCTATCCCAACGCTCGGGCACGCCACCAATGCTCCGCCCCTGTGCCTTCTTCTCTAAGAAGGTCAGCCCGGCAGAGCAGAACTATGATGTTGGTGATCGGGAGCTGTTGGCTGTTGTCAGAGCCCTGACAGCGTGGAGGCACTGGCTCGAGGGGGCTAAACACTCTTTCCTCATCTGGACTGACCACCGTAACCTGGAGTACATCCGGACAGCGAGGAGGCTGAACCCTCGCCAGGCCAGGTGGGCCTTGTTGTTCACCTGGTTTGATTTCACGCTGTCCTATATACCAGGCACTAAGATCGTGAAGGCAGACGCACTGCCACGGCTGTATGACACAGAGGAGAGGCGGCCCATTGATAACCCCCCATACTCCCGGCCTCCTGTATTGTGGCGCCGGTGGTGTGGGCGGTGGACACGGACATAGAGCGGGCGTTACGCACAGAGCCATCTCCACCTCAGTGCCCAGCTGGGCTTCGGTACGTGCCGTCTAGTGTCTGTGATCGTCTTATCTATTGGGCACACACGTCCCCCTCCTCTGGTCACCCAGGCATCGGTCGTACAGTGCGCTGCCTTACCCGGAAGTACTGGTGGCCTACCTTGGCTAAGGACTTGAGGGTGTATGTCTCCTCCTGCTCGGTGTGCGCCCAGAGTAAGGCACCTAGGCACCTTCCAGCGGGTAAGTTACATCCCTTACAGTTCCACAACGGCCATGGTCCTGCTTATCGATCGATTTTCTAACTGATCTTCCCCTCTCTCAGGGTAACACCACCATCCTGGTCGTTGTGAACCGCTTTCCTAAAGCCTGCTGCCTCCTTCCTCTGCCCGGTCTCCCCACGGCCCTGCAAACTGCGGAAGCCCTTTTTACTCACGTCTTCCGGCACTACGGGGTGCCAGAGGACATAGTGTCTGACCGGGGTCCCCAGTTTACGTCTAGGGTCTGGAAGGCGTTCATGGAATGTCTGGGGGTCACGGTCAGCCTGACCTCTGGGTTTCACCCCGAATCTAAAAGGGCAGGTGGAACGGGTGAATCAGAATGTGGGTAGGTTTCTGCGGTCCTACTGCCAGGAATGGCCGGGGGAGTGGTTGGTGTTCTTGCCATGGGCCGAATATGCCCAGAACTCTCTCCGCCACTCCTCCACTAACATGTTTTAGGGTATCAGCCGGTCCTGGCACCGTGGCACCAGAGCCAGACCGAAGCTCCTGCGGTGGACGACTGGTTTTGGCGCACGGAGGAGATGTGGAACGCCGCCCACGTCCACCTCCAGCGCGCCGTGCGTTGCCACATGTCCAACGCAGACCGCCACCGTAGTGAGGCCCCAGTCTTTGTACCGGGTGATCGGGTCTGGCTCTCGACCCGGAACCTGCCCCTCCGCCTGCCCTGCCAGAAGCTGGACCCGCGGTTTGTGGGGCTGTTCAAAGTCCTGAGGAGAGTGAACGACGTTACGTATAGGTTGCTGCTCCCTCCTGATTACCGTATTAACCCCTCGTTTCACGTGTCTCTCCTCAGGCCGGTGGTGGCTGGTCCGCTCCAGGAATCTGAGGTGCGGGGGCCCCGGCGTACTCTGTGGCGTCGGGCCTTCAGTACCTTGTGGAGTGGGAGGGGTACGGTCCGGAGGAGCTGTGCTGGGACCCTGCCTCATCTCCTTGTTCGGGCAGGCTTCGGCGTTCGTCGTCACTGGCCTTCTAGCCACTGCCGCTCCTCTTTTCATCATTCCATTAGTTTTGTCTTGTTTTTCACACACACCTGGTACATATCCCCTCATCAGTCTCTGTATAATTATTCCCTCTGCTCCCCCATGTCTTTCTGTGTTATTGTTCCATGTGGAGGTGTCGCTAGCTCGTGTTTTGAGCATTATGTTACTTTTATCGCCGGGATATTCACCCGTGTGTTTTGTTTTGCCAGTACGCATTTAAGTCTCACTGTATTTGGTTTACACATTGCTGCGGACTGCTGTATTGGCCAAATAAACAATTTTCTTTGATTCACACCTCCTGCGTCTGGCTCCGTCCTACTCACCTTGTTACACGCACATAGAAAACAAGTATTTAGAAAGGAAATTGTATTCTGTCAGAATCACTTTCACAGTAATATCTCATAAATAACTAGCAATAAAGTATGTTGTTCCACATCTGTCAGATAAATTGATTCAATCTCAGACTTGACAAAGCTCACAGACCAACAAGTGTATCAGATCTATGTCTGTATGTATATTGTCAATGTTATTTTTTATTTTTTATTTTATTTTTTTACGTACATTTTTTTAAAAATACAAAAACGTGTTTCAGATCTTACAGAACAATATAATTATAATATAATGATAGAATAGGCATAGCACATTCTTAAATTATAACCCATGAACATTAAACATTGGACAATCTAGTGCACAAGTTGATTCTGAATTTTAAAAACAGAAAACTCATCCTATGAAATTAAAGTACGACAGTTAGTGCAGTAGCCTGCTCCCAGATCTGTTTGTGTTGTCTTACCAACTCCTATTGTAGTTTTTTGGCTTGACAATGACCATAGGAGTTAGCAATATTGCACTAACAGACCATAGGAGTTAGCAATATTGCACAAACAGACCATAGGAGTTAGCAATACTGTACAAACAGACCATAGGAGTTAGCAATACTGTACAAACAGACCATAGGAGTTAGCAATACTGTACAAACAGACCATAGGAGTTAGCAATACTGTACAAACAGACCATAGGAGTTAGCAATACTGTACAAACAGACCATAGGAGTTAGCAATACTGTACAAACAGACCATAGGAGTTAGCAATACTGTACAAACAGACCATAGGAGTTAGCAATACTGTACAAACAGACCATAGGAGTTAGCAATACTGTACAAACAGACCATAGGAGTTAGCAATACTGTACAAACAGACCATAGGAGTTAGCAATACTGTACAAACAGACCATAGGAGTTAGCAATACTGTACAAACAGACCATAGGAGTTAGCAATACTGTACAAACAGACCATAGGAGTTAGCAATACTGTACAAACAGACCATAGGAGTTAGCAATACTGTACAAACAGACCATAGGAGTTAGCAATACTGTACAAACAGACCATAGGAGTTAGCAATACTGTACAAACAGACCATAGGAGTTAGCAATACTGTACAAACAGACCATAGGAGTTAGCAATACTGTACAAACAGACCATAGGAGTTAGCACTGTACAAACAGACCATAGAGTGCAATACTGTACAAACAGACCATAGGAGTTAGCAATACTGTACAAACAGACCATAGGAGTTAGCAATACTGTACAAACAGACCATAGGAGTTAGCAATACTGTACAAACAGACCATAGGAGTTAGCAATACTGTACAAACAGACCATAGGAGTTAGCAATACTGTACAAACAGACCATAGGAGTTAGCAATACTGTACAAACAGACCATAGGAGTTAGCAATACTGTACAAACAGACCATAGGAGTTGGCAATACTGTACAAACAGACCATAGGAGTTGGCAATACTGTACAAACAGACCATAGGAGTTGGCAATACTGTACAAACAGACCATAGGAGTTAGCAATACTGTACAAACAGACCATAGGAGTTAGCAATACTGTACAAACAGACCATAGGAGTTAGCAATACTGTACAAACAGACCATAGGAGTTAGCAATACTGTACAAACAGACCATAGGAGTTAGCAATACTGTACAAACAGACCATAGGAGTTAGCAATACTGTACAAACAGACCATAGGAGTTAGCAATACTGTACAAACAGACCATAGGAGTTAGCAATACTGTACAAACAGACCATAGGAGTTAGCAATACTGTACAAACAGACCATAGGAGTTAGCAATACTGTACAAACAGACCATAGGAGTTAGCAATACTGTACAAACAGACCATAGGAGTTAGCAATACTGTACAAACAGACCATAGGAGTTAGCAATACTGTACAAACAGACCATAGGAGTTAGCAATACTGTACAAACAGACCATAGGAGTTAGCAATACTGTACAAACAGACCATAGGAGTTAGCAATACTGTACAAACAGACCATAGGAGTTAGCAATACTGTACAAACAGACCATAGGAGTTAGCAATACTGTACAAACAGACCATAGGAGTTAGCAATACTGTACAAACAGACCATAGGAGTTAGCAATACTGTACAAACAGACCATAGGAGTTAGCAATACTGTACAAACAGACCATAGGAGTTAGCAATACTGTACAAACAGACCATAGGAGTTAGCAATACTGTACAAACAGACCATAGGAGTTAGCAATACTGTACAAACAGACCATAGGAGTTAGCAATACTGTACAAACAGACCATAGGAGTTAGCAATACTGTACAAACAGACCATAGGAGTTGGCAATACTGTACAAACAGACCATAGGAGTTAGCAATACTGTACAAACAGACCATAGGAGTTGGCAATACTGTACAAACAGACCATAGGAGTTAGCAATACTGTACAAACAGACCATAGGAGTTAGCAATACTGTACAAACAGACCATAGGAGTTAGCAATACTGTACAAACAGACCATAGGAGTTAGCAATACTGTACAAACAGACCATAGGAGTTAGCAATACTGTACAAACAGACCATAGGAGTTAGCAATACTGTACAAACAGACCATAGGAGTTAGCAATACTGTACAAACAGACCATAGGAGTTAGCAATACTGTACAAACAGACCATAGGAGTTGGCAATACTGTACAAACAGACCATAGGAGTTAGCAATACTGTACAAACAGACCATAGGAGTTAGCAATACTGTACAAACAGACCATAGGAGTTAGCAATACTGTACAAACAGACCATAGGAGTTAGCAATACTGTACAAAACAGACCATAGGAGTTAGCAATACTGTACAAACAGACCATAGGAGTTAGCAATACTGTACAAACAGACCATAGGAGTTAGCAATACTGTACAAACAGACCATAGGAGTTAGCAATACTGTACAAACAGACCATAGGAGTTAGCAATACTGTACAAACAGACCATAGGAGTTAGCAATACTGTACAAACAGACCATAGGAGTTAGCAATACTGTACAAACAGACCATAGGAGTTAGCAATACTGTACAAACAGACCATAGGAGTTAGCAATACTGTACAAACAGACCATAGGAGTTAGCAATACTGTACAAACAGACCATAGGAGTTAGCAATACTGTACAAACAGACCATAGGAGTTAGCAATACTGTACAAACAGACCATAGAAGTTAGCAATACTGTACAAACAGACCATAGGAGTTAGCAATACTGTACAAACAGACCATAGGAGTTAGCAATACTGTACAAACAGACCATAGGAGTTAGCAATACTGTACAAACAGACCATAGGAGTTAGCAATACTGTACAAACAGACCATAGGAGTTGGCAATACTGTACAAACAGACCATAGGAGTTGGCAATATTGCAGATCTAGGCCCAGGCTAGTTGGTCGATGTCACCCAATGAAATGCTGACCCATCAGCTTGTCTATACATCTCTGTGTGGAGGTCACCCAATGAAATGCTGACCCATCAGCTTGTCTATGTATCTGTGTGGAGGTCACCCAATGAAATGCTGACCCATCAGCTTGTCTATTTATCTGTGTGTGGAGGTCACCCAATGAAATGCTGACCCGTCAGCTTGTCTATACATCTCTGTGTGGAGGTCACCCAATGAAATGCTGACCCATCAGCTTGTCTATTTATCTGTGTGTGGAGGTCACCCAATGAAATGCTGACCCGTCAGCTTGTCTATGTTTATTTTTTTTATTTCACCTTTATTTAACCAGGTAAACCAGTTGAGAACAAGTTCTCATTTACAACTGCGACCTGGCCAAGATAAAGCAAAGCAGTGCGATAAAAACAACAACACAGAGTTACATATGGGGTAAAACAAAACAAAGTCAAAAATACAACAGAAATACATATAATATACAGTGTGCAAATTTAGCAAGTTATGGAGGTAAGGCAATAAAATAGGCTATAGTGCAAAATAATTACAATTTAGTAATAACACTGGAATGATGTGCAAGAGATGGTGTGCAAATAGAGATACTGGGGTACAAATGAGCAAAATAAATAACAATATAGGGATGAGGTAGTTGGGCGGGCTAATTTCAGATGGGCTGTGTACAGGTGCAGTGATCGGTAAGGTGCTCTGACAACTGATGCTTAAAGTTAGTGAGGGAGATAAGTGTCTCCAGCTTCAGAGATTTTTGCAATTTGTTCCAGTCATTGGCAGCAGAGAACTGGAATGAATTGCGGCCAAAGGAGGTGTTGGCTTTGGGGATGACCAGTGAGATATACCTGCTGGAGCGCAGACTACGGGTGGGTGTTGCTATGGTGACCAATGAGCTAAGATAAGGCGGGGATTTGCCTAGCAGTGATTTATAGATGGCCTGGAGCCAGTGGGTTTGGCGACGAATATGTAGTGAGGACCAGCCAACAAGAGCGTACAGGTCACAGTGGTGGGTATTATATGGGGCTTTGGAGACAAAACGGATGGCACTGTGATAGACAACATCCAATTTGCTGAGTAGAGTGTTGGAGGCTATTTTGTAAATGACATCGCCGAAGTCAAGGATCGGTAGGATAGTCAGTTTTACGAGGGCATGTTTGGCAGCATGAGTGAAGGAGGCTTTGTTGCGAAATAGGAAACCGATTCTAGATTTAACTTTGGATTGGAGATTCTTAATGTGAGTCTGGAAGGAGAGTTTACAGTCTAACCAGACACCTAGATATTTGTAGTTGTCCACATACTCTAGGTCAGACCCGTCTAGAGTAGTGATTCTAGTCGGGTGGGCGGGTGCAAGCAGCGTTCGGTTGAAGAGCATGCATTTAGTTTTACGAGTGTTTAAGAGCAGTTGGAGGCTACTGAAGGAGTGTTGTATGGAATTGAAGCTCGTTTGGAGGTTTGTTAACACAGTGTCCAATGAAGGGCCAGATGTATACAAAATGGTGTCGTCTGCGTAGAGGTGGATCTGAGAGTTACCAGCAGCAAGAGCGACGTCATTGATATACACAGAGAAAAGAGTCGGCCCAAGAATTGAACCCTGTGGCACCCCCATAGAGACTGCCATTGGTCCAGACAACAGGCCCTCCGATTTGACACATTGAACTCTATCTGAGAAGTAGTTGGTGAACCAGGCGAGGCAGTCATTTGAGAAATCAAGGCTATTTAGTCTGCCAATAAGAATGCGGTGGTTGACAGAGTCGAAAGCCTTGGCCAGGTCAATGAAAACGGCTGCACAGTACTGTCTATTATCGTCAGCGTTATAATATCGTTTAGGACCTTGAGCGTGGCTGAAGTGCACCCATGACCAGCTCGGAAACCGGATTGCATAGCGGAGAAGGTACGGTGGGATTCGAAATGGTCGGTGATCTGTTTGTTGATTTGGCTTTCAAAAACTTTTGAAAGGCAGGGCAGGATGGATATGGGTCTGTAACAGTTTGGATCTAGAGTGTCACCCCCTTTGAAGAGGGGGATGACCGCGGCAGCTTTCCAATCTCTGGGGATCTCAGACGTTACGAAAGAGAGGTTGAACAGGCTAGTAATAGGGGTTGCGACAATTTCGCGGCTAGTTTTAGAAAGAAAGGGTCCAGATTGTCTAGCCCAGATGATTTGTAGGGGTCCAGATTTTGCAGCTCTTTTAGAACATCAGCTGTCTGGATTTGTGTGAAGGAGAAGCGGGGGGGGCATGGGCAAGTTGCAGCGGAGGGTGCAGAGCTGGTGGCCGGGGTAGTGGTAGCCAGGTGGAAAGCATGGCCAGCCGTAGCAAAATGCTTGTTGAAATTCTCGATTATATGTATCTGTGTGGAGGTCACCCAATGAAATGCTGACCCTTCAGCTTGTCTATGTATCTGTGTGGAGGTCACCCAATGAAATGCTGCCCCGTCAGCTTGTCTATGTATCTGTGTGGAGGTCACCCAATGAAATGCTGACCCGTCAGCTTGTCTATGTATCTGTGTGGAGGTCACCCAATGAAATGCTGCCCCGTCAGCTTGTCTATGTATCTGTGTGGAGGTCACCCAATGAAATGCTGACCCGTCAGCTTGTCTATGTACAGTGGGGGAAAAAAGTATTTAGTCAGCCACCAATTGTGCAAGTTCTCCCACTTAAAAGATGAGAGAGGCCTGTAATTTTCATCATAGGTACACGTCAACTATGACAGACAAATTTAGGAAAAAAAATCCAGAAAATCACATTGTAATATTTTTTATGAATTTATTTGCAAATTATGGTGGAAAATAAGTATTTGGTCACCTACAAACAAGCAAGATTTCTGGCTCTCACAGACCTGTAACTTCTTCTTTAAGAGGCTCCTCTGTCCTCCACTCGTTACCTGTATTAATGGCACCTGTTTGAATTTGTTATCAGTATAAAAGACACCTGTCCACAACCTCAAACAGTCACACTACAAACTCCACTATGGCCAAGACCAAAGAGCTGTCAAAGGACACCAGAAACAAAATTGTAGACCTGCACCAGGCTGGGAAGACTGAATCTGCAATAGGTAAGCAGCTTGGTTTGAAGAAATCAACTGTGGGAGCAATTATTAGGAAATGGAAGACATACAAGACCACTGATAATCTCCCTCGATCTGGGGCTACACGCAAGATCTCACCCTGTGGGGTCAAAATGATCACAAGAAAGGTGAGCAAAAATCCCAGAACCACACGGGGGGACCTAGTGAATGACCTGCAGAGAGCTGGGACCAAAGTAACAAAGCCTACCATCAGTAACACACTACGCCGCCAGGGACTCAAATCCTGCAGTGCCAGACGTGTCCCCCTGCTTAAGCCAGTACATGTCCAGGCCCGTCTGAAGTTTGCTAGAGTGCATTTGGATGATCCAGAAGAGGATTGGGACAATGTAATATGGTCAGATGAAACCAAAATATAACTTTTTGGTAAAAACTCAGCTCGTCGTGTTTGGAGGACAAAGAATGCTGAGTTGCATCCAAAGAACACCATACCTACTGTGAAGCATGGGGGTGGAAACATCATGCTTTGGGGCTGTTTTTCTGCAAAGGGACCAGGACGACTGATCCGTGTAAAGGAAAGAATGAATGGGGCCATGTATCGTGAGATTTTGAGTGAAAACCTCCTTCCATCAGCAAGGGCATTGAAGATGAAACGTGGCTGGGTCTTTCAGCATGACAATGATCCCAAACACACCGCCCGGGCAACGAAGGAGTGGCTTCATAAGAAGCATTTCAAGGTCCTGGAGTGGCCTAGCCAGTCTCCAGATCTCAACCCCATAGAAAATCTTTGGAGGGAGTTGAAAGTCCGTGTTGCCCAGCGACAGCCCCAAAACATCACTGCTCTAGAGGAGATCTGCATGGAGGAATGGGCCAAAATACCAGCAACAGTGTGTGAAAACCTTGTGTAGACTTACAGAAAACGTTTGACCTGTGTCATTGCCAACAAAGGGTATATAACAAAGTATTGAGAAACTTTTGTTATTGACCAAATACTTATTTTCCACCATAATTTGCAAATAAATTCATTAAAAATCCTACAATGTGATTTTCTGGAATTTTTTCTCTCATTTTGTCTGTCATAGTTGACGTGTACCTATGATGAAAATTACAGGCCGCTCTCATCTTTTTAAGTGGGAGAACTTAAACAATTGGTGGCTGACTAAATACTTTTTTCCCCCACTGTATCTGTGTGGAGGTCACCCAATGAAATGCTGACCCGTCAGCTTGTCTATGTATCTGTGTGGAGGTCACCCAATGAAATGCTGACCCGTCAGCTTGTCTATGTATCTGTGTGGAGGTCACCCAATGAAATGCTGACCTGTCAACTCTGTGTGGAGGAGAAGCCCAAAGTAACAGGCCACATAAGCATCTGGATTATTGAAACACGGTTTAGTTTCCACCTCAGACCTAAACAGAGCTGGAGTTCTGGTCTGCACACAATCTTTACCGATGAGGCGCTTTGGGAGTGAAGGTGGTAGTTTACACACACACACACACTTACACACTCACACACTCACACACACACACACACACACACACACACACACACACACACACACACACACACACACACACACACACACACACACACACACACACACACACACACACACACACACACACACACACACACACAGACACACACACACACACACACACAAACTCACACACACACACAGATTCAAACGCACACACACAGGCAAGCATGAACGAAAACATGCACGCACGCTTCCATGCGTGTCTGTCTGTCTGTCTGTGTGCGTGCATGCATGCATCTTTCTACCAAAGCCAGTGTGTGAAAGAGACAAAGCCTAGACGTCTATACCATCTGTACTCATGGGTGACAGTGTTAGGGCTCCATTCAATCAGATCTACTTTAGCCAACATCCGCATGAGGTGTAACGGCGAGCTGTCAAATCCACAAGTGGCTCCCGGCCTAAAGCGGACATGAACGGAAACCCATGCAGCCTTGTTTACAAGTTTGAACACTGGAATGTGAAATGTAATCTACACCTGGATTAGGTTGATCGAAATCCTCATTATTATTAATTATTTCTATATAGCCTACATTTTCTCCTTCTGAACTTCTAACGCAAGTGGTGCAGGTATGGCTTTGTGACAATGAGCCAAGGGGCGGCAGGTAGCTTAGTGGTTAAGAGCGTTGTGCCAGTAACCGAAAGGTCGCTGGTTCTAATCCCCGAGCCGACTAGGTGAAAAATCTGTCGATGTGCCCTTGAGCAAGGCACTTAACCCTAATTGCTCCTGTAAGTCGCTCTGGATAAGAGCATAAAATGTAATGATAGCAAGAGCAGCTGCTCACCGATTGGACAGCTCCAATGCAGTTCCACCTCCAAAACATCCGCTATGCGGGTGTCTGCTATCCCCGGTTAACACTGATCTGCTACTCAGTCTGTTTATACCTTGACAGCAAAGTCCACCAGGGATACGTCCCAAATGGCACCATAGTCCTTATATAGTGCACTACTTTTGACCAAAGGCCTATGGACCCTGTTCAAAAGTAGTGTACTATATAGGGGACTAGGGTGCAATTTGGAACTCACAAAAAACAAAGATATTAACGTTGACTATTTAGTATCAGAGAATTTAAACAGTGTCATGATGATTGAACAGTTGCCAGTGTCCCCAGATTCTTTCCAGCGTGCGTTGCCATGTTGGACTGAAGAATCCCTCACTTTTACACAAGCAGAACGAACATGTAACGCCAAGCTGGGGATGGGAGGCCTATGAAAAAGCTTCATTTGGGGTAAGAAGTCTGGTGTTCAAATGAAGAACAGGGTTATAACAGGTCAGGTTACTATAGACTCCAGGGAAGGTGACTGTTTAAACAGGGTCTGCTTTACTATAGACTCCAGGGAAGGTGACTGTATAAACAGGGTCTGCTTTACTATAGACTCCAGGGAAGGTGACTGTATAAACAGGGTCTGCTTTACTATAGTCTCCAGGGAAGGTGACTGTTTAAACAGGGTCTGCTTTACTATAGACTCCAGGGAAGGTGACTGTTTAAAAAGGGTCTGCTTTATTATAGACTCCAGGGAAGGTGACTGTTTAAAAAGGGTCTGCTTTACTATAGACTCCAGGGAAGGTGACTGTATAAACAGGGTCGGCTTTACTATAGACTCCAGGGAAGGTGACTGTATAAACAGGGTCGGCTTTACTATAGACTCCAGGGAAGGTGACTGTATAAACAGGGTCGGCTTTACTATAGACTCCAGGGAAGGTGACTGTATAAACAGGGTCGGCTTTACTATAGACTCCAGGGAAGGTGACTGTATAAACAGGGTCTGCTTTACTATAGACTCCAGGGAAGGTGACTGTATAAACAGGGTCAGCTTTAATATAGATTTTAATATATGACGTACACAGCTCTAAACTGGCTGCAACCGTACTGTGCTGGCACTGATATTTTCTGGGTTCACTGAGAGAGACGTTCGGAGTAACTGGGTTCACAGAGAGACATCAGGAGTAACTGGGTTCACAGAGAGACAGCAGGAGAAACTGGGTTCACAGAGAGAGACAGCAGGAGTAACTGGGTTTGTCACGATCGTTGGTTAGAGAGGACCAAGGCGCAGCGTGTTGAGCGAACATACTTTAATAGTAAAGTGCACACACGAATACAAAACAATAAACGATACGTAACGTCCTCAGACAATGACTGACAAGGAACAAAAACCCACAAACACAAGGTGAAAACAGACAGTATAAATATGGCTCCCAATCAGAGACAACGAGCCAAACAGCTGACACTCGTTACCTCTGATTGGGAGTCACTCATCCAAACAAAGAAATACAACCACATAGAACAACCCAACCAAACAAAACACAACGAAACGAACACACCCTGGCTCAACATACAAAGTCCCGGAGCCAGAGCGTGACAGTACCCCCCCCTAAAGGCGCGGACTGCGACCGCGCCTCAATAAGGGCTAAACAAGGGAGGGCTGGGTGGGCATACCTCCTCGGCGGTGGTTCTGGCTCCGGCCCTGATCCCCGCCTCCTCTCCAACCCCCCAAAGTACCCCTGGTCCTGTCTAGCCCCGCTGGTCGGAGCCGGACTGACGACACGCGCCCCTGGCTTGGTGCGTGGAACAGGAACGGGCCTCACCGGACTGACGACTCCATTCCCTGGTTTGATGCGAGTAGCAGGAACGAGCTGGACCAGGCTGACGCACTCGCATCCCTGGTTTGGTGCGCAGTAGCAGGAACGGGCTGGACCAGGCTGACGCCTCGCACCCCTGGCTTGGTGCGAGTAGCAGGAACGGGTTGGACCAGGCTGGCGACTCGCACCCCTGGTTTGGTGCGAGTGGCAGGAACAGGCCGGGTCGGGCTGGCGACGCACACCGTAGGCTTTGTGCGTGGAGCAGGGACAGGCCGGGCTGGGCTGGCGACGCACACCGTAGGCTTTGTGCGTGGAGCAGGAACAGGCCGGGCTGGGCTGGCGACGCACACCGTAGGCTTTGTGCGTGGAGCAGGAACAGGCCGGGCTGGACTGGCAACGCACACCGTAGGCTTTGTGCGTGGAGCAGGGACAGGCCGGGCTGGACTGGCGACGCACCTCGTAGGCTTGGTGCGTGGAGCAGGAACAGGCCGGGCTGTGCTGTCGACGCACACCACTGACTTGGTGGGAATGGCAGGAACCGGCCGGGCTGGGCTGACGACGCGCACCACTGACTTGGTGGGAATGGCAGGAACAGGCCGGGCCGGGCTGTCGACGCACACCACAGACTTGGTGGGAATGGCAGGAACCGGCCGGGCTGGGCTGACGACGTGCACCACTGACTTGGTGGGAATGGCAGGAACAGGCCGGGCTGGGCTGACGACGCGCACCACTGCCTTGGTGGGAATGGCAGGAACAGGCCGGACCGTACTGGGGACACACACCACTGGCCCCACGCAGGGATCAGGAACGGGCCGGACCGGACTGGTAACACACCCCAGTACCTCTCGCCGTGCCTCCACACTTTCCCTCTCCTCTGTGCCCAGTGGCCCCCCTAACCTGGCGGCCTTCTCTGCCAACGCTTTGCACCGCTCTAACCCGTACACCTGCTGCCCCGACGTCGTGAGCCCCCCCCTAAAAATTTCCTGGGGGTCTCTCCTCCCCGTGGCCCAGGCCTCTCTCCCTCTTGCCAGGCTCGCAATCATCTCCTCCCACGTCCATCCTCTCTCCTCGTCACGCTGCTTGATCTGGTTAAGGTGGGTTTTTCTGTCACGGTCGTCTACTAAGTGAGTGGACCAAGGCGCAGCGTGCGATACGAACATGACTTTATTTAATTAAAGTACTAAATACAAAAACAACAAACAATGACGAATCGTGAAGTCCTCAGTTACAATGACTGATACGGAACAAAAACCCACAAACACAAGGTGAAAACAGACAGTATAAATATGGCTCCCAATCAGAGACAACGAGCCAAACAGCTGACACTCGTTACCTCTGATTGGGAGTCACTCATCCAAACAAAGAAATACAACCACATAGAACAACCCAACCAAACAAAACACAACGAAACGAACACACCCTGGCTCAACATACAAAGTCCCGGAGCCAGAGCGTGACAGGGTTCACAGAGAGAGACAGCAGGAGTAACTGGGTTCACAGAGAGAGACAGCAGGAGTAACTGGGTTCACAGAGAGACAGCAGGAGTAACTGGGTTCACAGAGAGACAGCAGGAGTAACTGGGTTCACAGAGAGAGACAGCAGGAGTAACTGGGTTCACAGAGAGACAGCAGGAGTAACTGGGTTCACAGAGAGACAGCAGGAGTAACTGGGTTCACAGAGAGAGACAGTAGGAGTAACTGGGTTCACAGAGAGACAGCAGGAGTAACTGGGTTCACAGAGAGAGACAGCAGGAGTAACTGGGTTCACAGAGAGACAGCAGGAGTAACTGGGTTCACTGAGAGACAGCAGGAGTAACTGGGTTCACAGAGAGAGACAGCAGGAGTAACTGGGTTCACAGAGAGAGACAGCAGGAGAAACTGGGTTCACAGAGAGAGACAGCAGGAGTAACTGGGTTCACAGAGAGACAGCAGGAGTAACTGGGTTCACAGAGAGAGACAGCAGGAGTAACTGGGTTCACAGAGAGACAGCAGGAGAAACTGGGTTCACAGAGAGAGACAGCAGGAGTAACTGGGTTCACAGAGAGAGACAGCAGGAGTAACTGGGTTCACAGAGAGACAGCAGGAGTAACTGGGTTCACAGAGAGACAGCAGGAGTAACTGGGTTCATAGAGAGACAGCAGGAGTAACTGGGTTCACAGAGAGAGACAGTAGGAGTAACTGGGTTCACAGAGAGAGACAGCAGGAGTAACTGGGTTCACAGCCACCTGCTTCACTACAGATACAGTGGGGGAAAAAAGTATTTAGTCAGCCACCAATTGTGCAAGTTCTCCCACTTAAAAAGATGAGAGAGGCCTGTAATTTTCATCATATGTACACGTCAACTATGACAGACAAAATTAGGAAAAAAAATCTAGAAAATCACATTGTAGGATTTTTAATGAATTTATTTGCAAATTATGGTGGAAAATAAGTATTTGGTCAATAACAAAAGCTTCTCAATACTTTGTTATATACCCTTTGTTGGCAATGACACAGGTCAAACGTTTTCTGTAAGTCTTCACAAGGTTTTCACACACTGTTGCTGGTATTTTGGCCCATTCCTCCATGCAGATCTCATTTTTACATTTTTTTTTTTTACATTTTTAGTCACCTGCCATCCTCTAGAGCAGTGATGTTTTGGGGCTGTCGCTGGGCAACACAGACTTTCAACTCCCTCCAAAGATTTTCTATGGGGTTGAGATCTGGAGACTGGCTAGGCCACTCCAGGACCTTGAAATGCTTCTTACAAAGCCACTCCTTCGTTGCCCGGGTGGTGTGTTTGGGATCATTGTCATGCTGAAAGACCCAGCCACGTTTCATCTTCAATGCCCTTGCTGATGGAAGGAGGTTTTCACTCAAAATCTCACGATACATGGCCCCATTCATTCTTTCCTTTACACGGATCAGTCGTCCTGGTCCCTTTGCAGAAAAAACAGCCCCAAAGCATGATGTTTCCACCCCCATGCTTCACAGTAGGTATGGTGTTCTTTGGATGCAACTCAGCATTCTTTGTCCTCCAAACACGACGAGTTGAGTTTTTACCAACAAGTTCTATTTTGGTTTCATCTGACCATATGACATTCTCCCAATCCTCTTCTGGATCATCCAAATGCACTCTAGCAAACTTCAGACGGGCCTGGACATGTACTGGCTTAAGCAGGGGGACACATCTGGCACTGCAGGATTTGAGTCCCTGGCGGCATAGTGTGTTACTGATGGTAGGCTTTGTTACTTTGGTCCCAGCTCTCTGCAGGTCATTCACTAGGTCCCCCCGTGTGGTTCTGGGATTTTTGCTCACCGTTCTTGTGATCATTTTGACCCCAAAGGTGAGATCTTGCGTGGAGCCCCAGATCGAGGGAGATTATCAGTGGTCTTGTACGTCTTCCATTTCCTAATAATTGCTCCCACAGTTGATTTCTTCAAACCAAGCTGCTTACCTATTGCAGATTCAGTCTTCCCAGCCTGGTGCAGGTCTACAATTTTGTTTCTGGTGTCCTTTGACAGCTCTTTGGTCTTGGCCATAGTGGAGTTTGGAGTGTGACTGTTTGAGGTTGTGGACAGGTGTCTTTTATACTGATAACAAGTTCAAACAGGTGCCATTAATACAGGTAACGAGTGGAGGACAGAGGAGCCTCTTAAAGAAGAAGTTACAGGTCTGTGAGAGCCAGAAAATCTTGCTTGTTTGTAGGTGACCAAATACTTATTTTCCACCATAATTTGCAAATAAATTCATTAAAAATCCTACAATGTTATTTTCTGGATATTTTCTCTCATTTTGTCTGTCATAGTTGACGTGTACCTATGATGAAAATTACAGGCCTCTCTCGTCTTTTTAAGTGGGAGAACTTGCACAATTGGTGGCTGACTAAATACTCCCCCCCCACTGTAGATGATCCAGTTGGACATTAAATCAGCAGTGACTACTCTTATTAGGTCTCCAGCTGTTATGCCACTGTGCTGTCCACACAAGGCTGTTCCACTGCCCCGTGTCCTTCTCTGAAACAGTGTCACTGTGAAGCTAAACAGCTGGAAGTGATGGGAATCTGTGAGGACTCCCCAGATGCTACCTCCCACCTCCGAGAGAGAGAGAGAGAAAAAAAAAAAAAACTCCCCAGCTTCTACCGCCGGCTGTGTTGACAGTACTGTTGTACCCTTTTCGCCAAGCCGAGCTGTACTGTACTGGTACACATCCTCCATGGCGATGTAGAACATTCCATAACATTACGCAATCAAACAGGGTCCATTGAGCTCAAGTGAAAAGAATGGCTGAAAATGTAGCGAGAGAGAATATCTGATCTTATAGTGAGAAGACGGGGCCTCCTGTAGCTCAGTTGGTAGAGCATGGCGCTTGCAACGCCAGGGTTGTGGGTTCGATTCCCACGTGGGGGGGGGGCCAGTATGAAAAATGTATGCACTCACTAAAACTGTAAGTCGCTCTGGATAAGAGCGTCTGCTAAATGACGTAAATGTAAAGAAACTATCTTCATGAGCAGTAATGAACCTAGTAATAACCCTTTTTTGCACTAACTTTTTTGACTCATCACATTCACTGCTGTTAGTGTTTATTATCTATCCTGTTGCCTAGTCACTTTACCCCTACCTACAGTATACTGCTGCTACTGTCTATTATCTATCCTGTTGCCTAGTCACTTTACCCCTACCTACAGTATACTGCTGCTACTGTCTATTATCTATCCTGTTGCCTAGTCACTTTACCCCTACCTACAGTATACTGCTGCTACTGTCTATTATCTATCCTGTTGTCTAGTCACTTTACCCCTACCTACAGTATACTGCTGCTACTGTCTATTATCTATCCTGTTGCCTATTTACTTTATTCCTAGCTATATGTACATACAGTGGGGAAAAAAAGTATTTAGTCAGCCAACAATTGTGCAAGTTCTCCCACTTAAAAAAATGAGAGAGGCCTGTAATTTTCATCATAGGTACACGTCAACTATGACAGACAAATTGAGAAAAAAATCCAGAAAATCACATTGTAGGATTTTTTATGAATTTATTTGCAAATTATGGTGGAAAATAAGTATTTGGTCACCTACAAACAAGCAAGATTTCTGGCTCTCACAGACCTGTAACTTCTTCTTTAAGAGGCTCCTCTGTCCTCCACTCGTTACCTGTATTAATGGCACCTGTTTGAACTTGTTATCAGTATAAAAGACACCTGTCCACAACCTCAAACAGTCACACTCCAAACTCCACTATGGCCAAGACCAAAGAGCTGTCAAAGGACACCAGAAACTAAATTGTAGACCTGCACCAGGCTGGGAAGACTGAATCTGCAATAGGTAAGCAGCTTGGTTTGAAGAAATCAACTGTGGGAGCAATTATTAGGAAATGGAAGACATACAAGACCACTGATAATCTCCCTCGATCTGGGGGCTCCACGCAAGATCTCACCCTGTGGGGTCAAAATGATCACAAGAACGGTGAGCAAAATCCCAGAACAACACGGGGGGGACCTAGTGAATGACCTGCAGAGAGCTGGGACCAAAGTAACAAAGCCTACCATCAGTAACACACTATGCCGCCAGGGACTCAAATCCTGCAGTGCAAGACGTGTCCCCCTGCTTAAGCCAGTACATGTCCAGGCCCGTCTGAAGTTTGCTAGAGTGCATTTGGATGATCCAGAAGAGGATTGGGAGAATGTCATATGGTCAGATGAAACCAAAATATAACTTTTTGGTAAAAACTCAACTCGTCGTGTTTGGAGGACAAAGAATGCTGAGTTGCATCCAAAGAACACCATACCTACTGTGAAGCATGGGGGTGGAAACATCATGCTTTGGGGGCTTTTTTTTCTGCAAAGGGACCAGGACGACTGATCCGTAAAGGAAAGAATGAATGGGGCCATGTATCGTGAGATTTTGAGTGAAAACCTCCTTCCATCAGCAAGGGCATTGAAGATGAAACGTGGCTGGGTCTTTCAGCATGACAATGATCCCAAACACACTGCCCGGGCAACGAAGGAGTGGCTTCGTAAGAAGCATTTCAAGGTCCTGGAGTGGCTTAGCCAGTCTCCAGATCTCAACCCCATAGAAAATCTTTGGAGGGAGTTGAAAGTCTGTGTTGCCCAGCGACAGCCCCAAAACATCACTGCTCTAGAGGAGATCTGCATGGAGGAATGGGCCAAAATACCAGCAACAGTGTGTGAAAACCTTGTGAAGACTTACAGAAAACGTTTGACCTGTGTCATTGCCAACAAAGGGTATATAACAAAGTATTGAGAAACTTTTGTTATTGACCAAATACTTATTTTCCACCATAATTTGCAAATAAATTCATTAAAAATCCTACAATGTGATTTTCTGGAATTTTTTTTCTCATTTTGTCTGTCATATTGACGTGTACCTATGATGAAAATTACAGGCCTCTCTCATCTTTTTTAAGTGGGAGAACTTGCACAATTGGTGGCTGACTAAATACTTTTTTTCCCCACTGTATCTACCTCCATTACCTCCATTGGACTTGGTACTGGTACCCCGTGTATCTAGCTAAACTATCGTTACTCATTGTGTAGTTATTATTACTTTTCTATTATTTCTCTATTTTCTTTCTCTCTACATTGTTTGGAAGGGCCCGGAAGTAAGCACTTCACTGTTAGTCTACACCTGTTGTTTACAAAGCATGTGACGAATACAATTTTATTTGATTGAATGTGCATCTAGCTGGGAGGAGAAGAGGCACACAGAGGATAGATTAGAGTCCAGTGGTTAGTGTGTCATCTAAATTCATATTGTCTGTAAAATAACTAGTGATATTTGCTGCCCTGCCTGGCCTACAGTAGTATACTCTCTCTGCTTCCATAAAGCACAATCTGGGATATTCCCTGCTGTTCAATCTGGGATATTCCCTGCTGTTCGATCTGGGATATTCCCTGCTGTTCAATCTGGGATATTCCCTGCTGTTCGATCTGGGATATTCCCTGCTGTTCAATCTGGGATATTCCCTGCTGTTCAATCTGGGATATTCCCTGCTGTTCAATCTGGGATATTCCCTGCTGTTCAATCTGGGATATTCCCTGCTGTTCAATCTGGAATATTCCCTGCTGTTCAATGGTTGTTTCAGTTAATAATCTATACCCATGGACTCTTGAAAAATATTATGAGTTTAGTACAACTGCTTGTTTTGTTGTCATTTCAGTCTTTATAAACAAATAATATAGCTAGTTGTATACTTTCAAAATATTGATCCTGATAACGATCATGATATTGATCAAAATGTCGATCCTGATAATGATATGTGGATATCACGGACTGCCAGTCTTTGCTTCCATAGATCTGTCTATGAGTTTGAGCGGTTCTAGTTTCCCAGCCCCATCTCTCAGCTTGATACCAAACCAACAGACCCAGAATTGGTGCTTTAAAGTCGAATAACATCCAAAAGACTGACATCTCTGTGTTACCTGTTTGAAGGCTGCTATGCCTGAGAGCTGTTTTGCTTTTACTGTGGGTAATTCCAGACATGACTGTCGTTCACACACACACACACACACACACACACACACACACACACACACACACACACACACACACACACACACACACACACACACACACACTCTTAGACTGTATTATTTCCTGCTCTGATGCGTCTAATGATTTCACAGCAAGGAGCCCTTGCTCTCTTCCAGACAGTGTACAAACAGCTTAGCCCACATTAGAATAAACAGCAAACATAACCTCACTGGATTACTGTCTGATGTTAATCGTCTTTTTAGGGGAGGCACTGATCTGGAACCTGCGGTAACATAACAGGGAGGGAGATAGAGGCACTGATCTGGAACCTGCGGTAATTCAATCCAGTACAGGCTTAACTGAATGACAACAGAGACAGAATACACTGGTCGTTGGAAGACTGTTGCTGCAAAACAGCAAGTGAGAGACAAGGTTTTGAGTTGGCATACAGTACCAGTCAAAAGTTTGGACACACCTACTCATTCAAGGGTTTTTCTTTATTTTTTACTATTTTCTACATTGTAGAATAATAGTGAGGACATCAAAACTATGGAATAACACATATGGAATCATGTAGTAACCGAAAAAGTGTGAAACAAATCAAAATATATTTTATATTTGAGATTCTTCAAATAGCCACCCTTTGCCTTGACGACAGCTTTGCACACTCTTGGCATTCTCTCAACCAGCTTCACCTGGAATGCTTTTCCAACAGTCTTGAAGGAGTTCCCACATCATGAGGTAGTCACCTGGAATGCATTTCAATTAACAGGTGTGCCTTCTTAAAAGTTAATTTGTGGAATTTCTTTCCTTCTTAATGCATTTGAGCCAATCACTTGTGTTGTGACAAGGTAGGGGGGGTATACAGAAGATAGCCCTATTTGGTAATACACCAAGTCCATATTATGGCAAGAACAGCTAAAATAAGCAAAGAGAAACGACAGTCCATCATTACTTTAAGTCATGAAGGTCAGTCAATACGGGAAATTTCAAGAACATTGAAAGTTTCCTCAAGTGCAGTTGCAAAAACCATCAAGCACTATGATGAAACTGGCTCTCATGAGGACCGCCACAGGAATGGAAGACCCAGAGTTACCTCTGCTGCAGAGGATAAATGTATTAAAGTTAACAGCCTCAGAAATTGCTGCCCAAATAAATGCTTCACAGAG